>NW_022730081.1:102574-104627 GCF_011630105.1 Anneissia japonica | reverse complement strand
TTAATTACTTAATGATCACAGTGTACCGCTGCCTTTCAACTACCGAATTTACTCTGCACATGCTCAGTCTCACAATTAATCAATCTGTGATAATCTTTAGTCATTAGACTATTTTATCTGAAGAGTGCTGCACCATGTATGTGTAGCACGAAACTAAATAGTAATAAATATGTCTAATCAAAGCTACTATTGAACCTCTCATTTTTTGTCTTTATATATATATATATATCTGTCTCTTATACACATCTAGATGTGTATAAGAGACAGATTTTTACCATACCATTTGAAATTTGTAATATTCAAAACTTCCTCAGATTTGAGGAATGTTTCGGCAATACCAAAAATATCAATTTTAGATTCGATTAAAAATTTCCTAATATCATATAATTTGTTTTTAATCCTATTAACATTGTTAAAAGCAATATTAAAATCAACATCAATATCTGTGGTGGGATTATGTTTACTGTAACTTTTACGTTTCCCACGTCTAATACGTTTACGTTTACCATCATTGTATTTCTCTTTCTTTTTGGTGTCATCTTTGATATTGCCAGCGATATCCTATGCTCTTGATGGTCGTTGTGAGTTCATTGAGCCACATAAGTATGGTCTTCTCCCGGGTATATAAGATTTGTGTCCATACTCATAGCAAGTAAAACACTGTACAGGTTCAGTGTATTTACATTCATCTGTTACATGATTGGATAGGCCACAGAGCTTGCAACATCGCTCAACATGTTGAGAATAATGATCATGGCGCACTGGTCTGTAATTTAAGCCTTCGTTGTAGGTTTGCTGTTTATAGCGATATGTGTCTTGAGATCGTCTGGACTTTGGAGATCGGCGAGTATGTCTTTGTTGATGTTCACTGTTCGGTGTGTCCATGTTGTTCCTACGATGACTAAGAATTGAGTATGATTTGTCAATGTTACTTAGTAGTCGACTTGTGCCTTGCTTTGATAAGTGGAGGCCCCTTCTATCAAGAGTTGATCGATCTGCATCATTGTTTCTTAATTTAAAAGATTCATCATTGTCGATCAGGACACATTCATACTGTACTGCAATTTGCTTTAAACCACTGTTAAATTTATCAATTCTCTTCTGGTGATTTACGTTAACCTTTGTTACCAATGGGGCCTTTTCCTCTAGATTTTTCATAAGTTCTTCATATTCCGCAATTCCTACATCAACGTTCTTATCTTCTGTGCAATTATTCGTTCCTGCGTGAATTATAATAGATGAATAGCAATCTACGTTGGTATCGTTAAGTTGATTACTAATGCGCTTTACTTTTCCGCCCCTGATGCACTTGACTTTGGTATTTTCAAGGCCTTGTTCTTGTACGTCTCTGATAATTGAATCACCAATAAATAGATATGGTTTTGGTGGCGGAGCTACGGCAGGTCGGGTGTTGTTATCGTTGACTAAGGATGGGTTTGGTACATCACTGTGTTGCTGTATAAAAGTGTCATTTCCGGCCATCTCGAGAGGTACTATTTTCTCAATTTCCTCAGCCTCAGCCATGGTGGGGCTTTGGTGGTTGTGAAATCACGTTTTTGAAGTAGGCCTATGTAAAGTACATAATCAAAGACAATGTTTTTAAGCTTTGTTTTCTACGGTATACACACACACACACACACACATTAATATGATCTCTATGGTTGTCAAAATCCCTGATAAAAGATCATGAGAATTTTTTTTGGCGCTTCATTTTGACTAATGGTGATGTGATGATGATGAATTTTACTAAAAGTGTCATTTCTAGCCATCTAGAGGTACTATTTCCTCAAATTTTCTCACCTCAGCTCCAACCATTGTTGGGCTGGGTTGGGTGTCGACTCCCAAAATGCCCCCCCCCCCTCCACCTTTGAAAACAGATCTGTGCCCTTCTCTGGGTATGAAATTAAACTCCATCGAGTCGGCTCCTGATGTATGTCTTAGTGACTGCTGTTTGTTTTTAAGATGTGATCTGGTTTTTCATGTCCATTTTTCGTGATTATGACTATTCTGGATAAAGAATGTTTTGAGCAGAGGTGGATTCAAGGCACCCCCC
>NW_022730081.1:99402-102214 GCF_011630105.1 Anneissia japonica | reverse complement strand
TTTAAGGAAAAAAAAAAGAAAAATATATTCAAATTGAAGTGCAAGAGTGTAATTTCCGGCCATCTAGAGATGCCCTAATCATAAATTTTCTTACCTCAGCCCCAACCATGGTGGGGTTGAGGTGGGTGGTTCCTCGGTCTGTGAAAGTCCCTCCCTGGTTCACCTCTCTTTCGAATTCCTGGATCTGCCACTGTTGATTTATTATATAATTATATTTTCGCATAATTATAATGCGTCTATTGCAATTTTCACTTTATTCTCTCAAGCAGTCCTAAGAACGTTCAGAGTGCGCTACTTCACAGGGGGATTCACCCCTTGACCCCGCTGGCGTCATTCGTAATTCGCATAACCATAGGCGTAGATCCCGGGGGGATAGGGGATATATCCCCCCCAATATTTGACAAGGGGATGGTCCATTGTATCATCCCCCACAATATTTTTACTATGTATGGGATAAAATGGAGTTTTACACACTTAAAGACTGTCACAGAAATAATTTGCACTGTCTTATGCGCTTACAAAGATGAAAATTAGCATAATGTATTAATGTTGATAACAAAATTATTTTACCTGGTACGAATCTAAGCTCTTCTTTCCTTAGATGTTAGATGTGCTTGCAAAGAGAGCCACATTTCACACTCAAGTGTGTGTACGACATAAGTAATGTTATGTCAATTCCAAGAATGTTTAAGGTTATATCGGTTGATGAGGAATTTATTGATTAGGCCTATAATAGCAAGTTAATAATATTTATTTGGCATCAAAAAGACATGTTACAGTATTGCCAGAAAAGAGAATGGGCATAAACCCGAACAAGAAAAACTTGCACTCTTATCCAACATCTTAACTACAAATTAACAACTCAAATTAAAAACATCAAATTAACAACAACAATAATTCAACAACAACAACAACAACAACAACAAAATTACCTTTAACCAATCAACTGCAAAAACAGTAACAAACAACAGAAATAAACAAAGAAAATGTAAAGGAGGGAAAAACAAAAAGCAACAAAAAAGAGGATATTATTGATCCATAAACAATCAACTAATACATTGAAAGGAAGTGTTTTGTAAGGGCTGATCTGAAACTTCCAATTGATGAATATCCACAGGAATTTCTTCCCATAGTCTTGGAAATGCAACAAATGCAGAATTTAGAAAGATATTACCTTTTGCATTCCAATGGATCAGTCTACCCTTACACCTTTCACTAAAATTAACATATTCATCAAAGGAAGATGGGCAAAAGCCGTTGATAATTTTATAGCCTAAAGTTAATTTTTGTAATTTAAAAGTATCTTCTATAATAAGAATGTTTAAAGATTTTAGCCTATAGTGATAGGATTTTTCCCAATTACCTTCTTTTCTAAACATAATAATTCTAGTAGCTCTTCTTTGTAGACTCTCAATTTTGTTAGTGTTATGTTTATCACCAGGTGACCATATTGCACAGCAGTAAGTTACAATAGGCAATACAAGTGCTTTATACAGGTTAAGCATTGCTTCCCAAGACATATTTTTGCTACACCTGATAACAAAACCAAGAATTCTATTAGCTTTAGTACATACATAATTTACTTGAGTGTGACATGTAAGTTTAGAATTAATAACAACTCCAAGAAACTTAAAGTTATTTACATTTACAATACATTTGGAATCAATGGTATAATCATATGATTGTACATTTTTACATCTTGATATATGCATTATTGCGCATTTTGGGAGTTTATTAACAATTGACCATTCATACAACTTATTTAAGTCATTTTGTAGAGCTTTAGAATCATCTTTATCTTTAATTGGCCGGGAAAGAGTATGATCATCAGCATATTGTATAATATCAGAAGAAATACCATGATTAATATCACTCACATAAATTAAAAATATTTTATTTTGCAAAAACAATTTATTTTGCAAAAACAAGAATTCCAGCTTCAGAGGGGGGCACACTCCTGTCCGCACAAGGGCACACATTGGCGCCAACACCAGGCGCGTAACAGGGGTCTTGGGTCAGAGTGGTTAAAACGATCTATCTTAAATTTGTCTTTTTTGAGTTTGGGACTATTATTAGGCCTATGTGTTTAAATAAATTAAAAGGATAAACCTAAAAAAGCCCTAAAAAATATTTTTGTGTTTTTAATTCTAATTTCGTCGGAATTGATGAAAACTCTCTAAAATGTGCAAATTTAAAGGAAATTGGCCTACCGTAAAAGGAAATACGAGCAAAGAATTTGAGAATTTTAGGCAATTTCATAGGATGCATTTGTCAAGGGGTGGGGAAAGATTTTCCAAAGATGGATATTTTTCCCTTGTCCCCCGGTGTTTTTAATTCTAATTTTGTTGGAATTGATCAAAACTCCCTAAAATGTGCAATTTTAAGAGGAAATTGGCCCATGCCAACAGGAAATGCGGAATTTGAGGTTTTTAGGCACTTTCAGGGGATGAAAAGGGCATTTATAAAGGGGTGGGGAAGATTTGTCAAAGATAGATATTTTCCCCTTGTCCCCCAGTGGTTAAGCCATCAGCAGCAGAGATCAAAAGAGTTATGACAGTTGGTTGCAGGGTATTGTGAGTCTGGTCATTATGATACCTTCCTTTTTATTCTTGTCATAATTTTTCTCTTCTCTTTTTCTTTCCTTTTCTTTTTTTCTTCTTTCTCTTTCCCTCCCTCTCCCCTCTTTCTTTTTTCTTATTACCCAGCCCGGTACGACGGCTTGGTCAGCCCGGTAAAAACCATCAGGGAAGAGGCAGTTTCCCCCCCCCACCCCGCACCTGTTACGACACTGGCTAACACGCCAATCATCCCC
>NW_022730081.1:96255-99145 GCF_011630105.1 Anneissia japonica | reverse complement strand
CCTATGCACCGAGCTATTGTCTAAATGCAGGTACAACAACAAATACTTACTTAAAAACAATTAACTTATTTGCATTTTCACCTGCCTTAGCATTCATATACTCACACAATCCTTGTATTCTCTCACTCCTGAAGATTACATTAGCATGAAACAATCTGTAGGGTGATTATACCAAGTTCTACAAGTTCTACATTTTCAATATTTACCCTCTGCATTACCACGTGTATCGAGCACTGTACGTTGCTAGTATTGCCAACTACTTTTATTCATTATATATACTGTCTCTTATACACATCTAGATGTGTATAAGAGACAGATACTGTATTACCTTACACAATCATTATTCAAAAAGATACAATCAAGTTATTGCAATTCACAAATGTACATTGATTTTTTACGTACAAAGGAACGTACGCACCCGCAGGGTTCTGGTTTGTTTCTCCATTTACATTACCAAGTGTTCTATTTATAACAATACATAGGCCAATATAAAATAAATCAAAATATACTGAATGATGTGATAATGAAAATAAAGCAAATATATTATTGTATTCATAAGGCCCACAAAATCCCTCATACAAGATACAAGATACAAGTCAATTTTATTGTCAAAATAATTCATTAAAATATTTCATTGCATAGAAATTAACTAAAGAAATTATTAACTACAGTATACGGTAATTTGAGGTAAGAAACATTTGCAACAATTATGTTGAGATGAAGCAGACACATGGTTTGTAACTTTATATATTCTTGTTTGTTGTATTTCCATTGTCGATACATATTTTGATTAGGCATGTTTATAGAATACACAAATAAAAGGAATTAGTTAAATGTATAGTTTAAATAAAATTTATAGGCCTACAATGTTAATGGCTGTTTCAAGCTTTTTATATATATATATTAAGTAAACCGGAAATTTCACTCACAAGGCCTATTGTTGCATGGAAACAGGTTCCCACGGTACTCTTTAGGGCGAAGCAGACATCCTTTGTACGCCGTCTTCATGAACTTGTGGGGGCACTACTGCAAAGAGTGAAGTAAGTCAGAGGATAAAATTAGACTGGCTATTTTTAGGTGCAAACACATGCCATATGGCAGTGAATGTGTACGCGTGTGTTCACCTCTCGTCTATAGTTCCGATTAAAAAAAAATTTATTCAACTTTGTTTAAGCTTTAATATTTCATTTACCGTATATGGACAGGGCCCCTGAGATGTCCGACAAGGGAACCGAAAATGGGGCCTATCGAAATAACATCGCCTTATTAAGTTAAGGGGGGATGTCCGCGAAATATTTGTTTTCTAGACAGACGCTCGAATGTAACCTCTGAGGCATTTTGGGCGATCAGTTTTTCCCCTTTTTTAACTTCCTATTAAATTAAGTTCCTAGCCAGGTTACAACTAGGTTGAGGGCCTGGCAGTAACAACAAGGAAAGGTCGGACCTAGGCCTAGAGATGTTCAGGCAGGCCTTCCTACCTGGCGTAGTTAGGCCGGCATTACTCTAGGTAGGCCCTCCGGCTTCGCAGGTTTCAGCTAACAGGGGTAGCTAAGGCCTAGGCATGACTTCTACTATTAAAATAGTTTATTCTCGCTTGATGTCGCCAAATCTAGCAAAACTGCTATCCTTTTTAATTGCTATAGGGCCTAGGGCTACAGAATATTAATCACAGCTTGTCAACAACACCCGCGAACGAACAAAATTTCTTCTTCGATGTTGCTAAAACCAAAGAAAAAATGACGTCACGCATGCATCGGCGTTTCTATTGGCTAATCATGACGTAATATCATTCACCGTACCTTTAGCAATCGGAAGTTCCGATACGGTACCGTATCTCTAGCCACGGCGATAATATTTTTCATAATTTCTCATTTACAGTATATTTTGACATCATTACTCACTTCACATCAAAACATGTAGTGTATTGCTATACACGAATACAGTATTAGTCATACTGCCCTCTATAATGAATAAATAGACACTCGACAAAATGGAAGCTTTGTGTACGAGTCTCGTGTGTTAGGTAGTCATCAAATAATAGGCCTGTCAGGAAAAATTTAGTCCGGGGCAAAAATCGGTCCGGCGGACTGATTTTGGCCTCATAATTAGGCCTACTTGCCAAATGTAGTCCACATAAGCCTGGTCAGTGTACCTTGTCAGTGTACCTTGTGCCAAAGTGGCGAAACCGAAGATATTCGTCATTTTTTATTTAAATGTAAATCATTTGATATAATCAGAGGCAGAATTAGCTATTTTTAAAACAAGACCTTGAACTTTGCAATGAGACTGCAACTTGGAATACTTTCTCAGAATCTGATATTGATGATAAAATTCATTTTGTTCTTGTGGGGGAAAATAATCTCTTTAATGATGATGTTCAATCTGCATTTGGCAGATATTGTAAAACATTTGCTAAAAAAGCTTGGGATAGAAGATCAAATTTAAAAAAAGGTTAAATGCATTGTTGCTTTAGTAATTCATGTATTTCTTTTTTATGTTTTAAATTTAATTTCTTTTATATACTTTTATAACGCTTTGTATATATGTATAATATATATGTATGTGTGTGTGTATGTATGTGTGTGTATATGTATATATGGGTGTATATGTATGTGTATGTATGTATATATGTGTGTATAAGTATTTATATGTATATGACGTGTATGTATGTGTATGTGTGTATATATGTATATGTATGTGTGTGTATATGTATGTATGTGTATGTGTGTATATATATGTATATGTGTACTGTATGTGTATGTGTGTATATATATATATGTATGTGTGTGTATATATATATATATGTATATATGTATATGTGTGTATATATACATAAGTATGTATATATGTTATAATGCATATATATGTATGTATATATATATAATATATA
>NW_022730081.1:92701-94716 GCF_011630105.1 Anneissia japonica | reverse complement strand
TATAAGCATTTTCATCGTGGTTTTATTTATTACAATCATAGGCCTATTCTTTCACCATCATTACACATTGAGGCCCTTCTTTTAGGTAAAACGATCTATCTTAAATTTTCTTTCTCAAGTTTGGGATTATTATGTTTTTAAATAACTTAGAAGGCAATGGAGGACAAGCACAAGCCTTAACCCTAACAAATGCCTGAACAATTGTTTGTGTTGTTAATTCTAATTTCGTCGCAATTGATCAAAACTCCCTAAATGTGCAATTTTTAGAGGAAACTGGCCTACCTCAACAAGAAATGCTCTTATGTTATATATGGCCACACTCGTTCTTTTAAAAATTGAATATAAGCATTTTCTTTATGGCTTTACTTATTACAAACATATTCTTTCAACATCATTACACATTGAGGCCCTTCTTTTAGGTAAAACGATCTACCTTAATTTTTCTTTCTTGAGTTTGGGACTATGTGTTATAACTTAGAAGGCAAAGGAGAGCAAGCACAAGCTTTAACATTAAAAAATGCGCGCGAAGCGCGCGAAAAAATTTTTGTTTTTTTAATTCTAATTTCGTCGGAATTGATCAAAACTCCCTAAATGTGCAATTTTTAGAGGAAATTGGCCTACCTCAACAAGAAACGCTCTTATGTTATATATGGCCACACTCGATTTTTTGAACTGAATATAAGCATTTTCCTTATGGATTTATTTATTACAAACATATTCTTTCAACATCATTACACATTGAGGCCCTTCTTTTATAAACGATCTATCCTTAAATTTTCTTTCTTGAGTTTGGGACTATGTGTTATAATCTATAAGGCAAAGGAGAGCAAGCACAAGCTTTAACATTAAAAAATGCGCGCGTAGCGCGCGAAGAATGTTGTTTTCTAATTTCGTCGGAATTGATCAAAACTCCCTAAAATGTGCAATTTTTAGAGAAAATTGGCCTACCTCAACAAAATATTGGATTTAAAATTTGAGATTTTCAGGCACTTTCCCGGGTGAAAAAGGCATTCAATGGGGAAAGATTTTCCACAGATATTTTCCCCTTGTTCCCCGGTGGTTACACCACTGCGGAGAATACCTGGCGGCTTAGATCAAATGCGATATGAACACTTTTTGAAGTGGATAAGGGGTTGCAGGCCGGGGTATTGTGATATCTGTTCATTATATCTTCCTTTTTATTCTTGTCTTTATTTTTCTCTTCTCTTTTTCTTTTTCCTTTCCCCTTCTTTCTCTTTCCCTCCCTCTCCTCTTTCTTTTCTCTTCTTACCCAGCCCGGTACGACGGCTTGGTCAGCCCGGTAAAAACCGTCGGGGGTGGGGGGAGTCTGCCCCCCCTGGCCCCCCGACTTTTACGCCACTGCTTATAAGATGAATGGGAATATGAATCATGCAGATCTGGAATCAAATCTAGGTGGTGGGGTCAACATTCCTCCCCCGGGCAAATTTTGATTTCTAGATGGCGGGAAATGACCTTTCTCGACTTTTGAGCTAGGTGTCTAATGACTTTGTTCTTCAAAATTCAAGGTTTTCCCCCTTGTTTGTTTATATATATAAATATATAGCTTGTATTCCACTATTTGCATTCACACCTGGGCTGTGTATATATATTGCCTTGGTATGGCTCTGTAATCATTAGTGGTCGTGGGACTAGTTTGGGCCCTACCTAAGCTGGTCGAACATTTCGTTTGGGTCTATGCCCTAGCTGCACTGATGAGGCCTAGAAGGCCGAAATGGATCCGTCTGCAGATATTGGGATTCCTTCCAGTGGATGCTTAGTTTATTTTGTCATTCTGATCGGATTTTCTCTACTGTTCTGTTTTAATTTTAAATAGTTTTGCATTATGTGGCCGTCTGCTGTTTTATGGGTTTTTCCCATTTGCCTTCTTAAATTCATATATTATTTAAAAATCTCTATTGAGATCCAGTGGGCCGCCATTGATGCACGGTAGAGATTGCATCTTTAGATCTCCGATCTTGTTCACAAATTCACGGACTAGTGCTGTCTCGTAAGAA
>NW_022730081.1:90684-92327 GCF_011630105.1 Anneissia japonica | reverse complement strand
AGAGTAGTGTAGTTAGTATTGAGTTTTACGAGTGAGCAGTAGTATTAATAAATAGTGTAGTTTATATTGGATTCCATATGATTTGTTGCTTGCTGTTTCATTTTGTAGCTGAAAGAACCTGGGTGGAGATTATTATTATTATTATTATTGTATAGAGAGCTACATATATATACAGTATGTCCATATATCCAGTTAATGTTTCCCACAGCAGTACTTTCCTGTACTCTTTGGACGACCGAAAATAAGGCCTCTGAGGCGTATTAGGCGACCAATTATTTCTTTTTCTCTTATTTTTATTTATTTATTTATTTTTTATCAGGGACAAGAATAAACCACCATACCCCCTTCTAAACCGTGCCTGTTATATATTTGGTAGAAAGAGGGGGTGGGGTGAATGTGTGTTGAATAATAATATACTGTATACAACGATATTCCCTGCTGTTGGATCATTATTTTTTCCTTATTTTCAGCAGCTTAATTAATGGATATCGACTTACTAAAACGTCAAATAATTATATCTTCCTTGTAAGGTGTACATCACCCTGAAACTAAAAAGAAAGCACAATCTTTCTTTCACTTCTCTACTAACCAAACCGAGCCTCTGCTATCAAATGAATTCCTCGCATACAGCTGCTGTAGCCGCAGCCCTATATGCGGCGATGTATGCAAGATAGGCTCAAGATTGGACTTCACCCATCACTTCATTTTCATTGGTCGTTCAATTTCTAATTTCCCACCAAAAGATTTTTCCCTCAAAATCTATGCGGACCGATAGGTAAGCACTCACTGTGCTGTAATTGTTTGTGTACGAACTCGATAGGTGTAGGCGGATCGATTAAGCCAAAATTTGTCCAGGCCGGACCAATATTATCTAAGGAGGACTGATTTTGGCCGGCCAAAAATTTTAGCCGGACTAATTTTGGCGTGACAGGCCTACACCACAAAACACATATTGCTTGCTGAGGAAAATTTAAAATCATCTATTGAGTTATTGAGGCCTAGGCCCGGACGTAAATTTTTTTCAGCATACCATCACATGCTAGCTAGGCCAGGCAGGCCTAATTCTTCAAATCCTAGAGAGTAGGCCTAGGTTAGGCCTATCTAAGCGGAAGCAGGTCAACTCGGCCACAAGTCAACTCGGCCACAAATCAACTCGGCCACAAAAAGTTCGGCTGCAGTCAACTCGGCTACAAGTCAACTCGGCCACAAGTTAACTCGGCCACTGCACAAGTCAACTCGGCCACAAGTTATTTATAATTAAAATGAAATGTAAATATTACTCAGTTTTTGCATCCTTTATCTTCAATATGATTAAAATGAATTACACAGTAGATTTTAGTAAAATTCTGATCATCGTCGTGAGATCGTTGTATTTTAAATGTTAAAAATTTATTTTGAATCCGACTAAAATCAAATGAATGCACGATACGTGCATTTCGATACTATTTTCTTCAGAACCACGCCCAAGAATTCGGCCTACGTTAAAATTAGATGGGGTGCAGCATCTAGTATCAGTTATCCACAATAGGAACAATTGGTATTGTTGAGTGACAGACTTCAGTCCTTCATATTTGTTCGACCATTGGGGGCTATGTTTGAAACCCGTCAGTGACAAGGATGCATCCAATGACGTGAATCACCAG
>NW_022730081.1:75392-90674 GCF_011630105.1 Anneissia japonica | reverse complement strand
TAGCAATAATAACAGCAATAATAAATTAAAGATAATGTTTATTTTTATAATAATAGTCAAATACTAATTAGTAATAATAATAATGTTACTTATAATACTAGGCCTACTTAGTAATAATAGGGTAATAATATCGATAATAAAGGTGACAACAACAAAAATAACAATAATAATAATAATAATATGAGAAAAATACCAATAAAACGCCAATAACAATATTTTTAAAATTACTATTATTAAAATAATAATACTAAGACTAATATATAATAATAATAATTGGAATAAAAAAATCGAGAATTTTTTATTATTTATATTGTAACAATAATATCAGCAAAAATTTAAACAATACATAATATTAATGCTAAGACTAATAATTAATATTAAAACTAACGGTAATAAAAACAACAATAATAATAACAATGACAACAATAATAGCAGCAATAATAATAATTGTGGCTGAGTTGATTTGTGGCCGAGTTGATTTGTGGCCGAGTTGACTGTAGCTGAACATTTTGTGGCCGAGTTGGATCGAATTCAGCTATGCCACCACATCGTTTTCTATGACAATTTATAAGTATCTTTATTATCTGTAACAACTACAAAGGAATACAGTTTCTCAGCATTTCAAAACATCATAATTTTCAACTTGCAAATACTCAAACTTCTAACCAAACCCAACCGAAATTTTACATCGAAATGAGCACAAATTCACTGGCTTTCGTATCAGTAAACAACTATTTGGGCTAGTGTTATTGCAGCCACTCTATGGTCGGCTTCTTTTGAAGAACTTCACCAATTAACATTAATTATGCAAATATGGCACTGGCTGTATAGAGAGGCTATCCGCATTTCTGCCTGCACAACAAAATCGTGAGCGAGGAGTTAAATATTTTTACTTATACTGGTGTCCGTTTTTCGTGATTCGAACTGCTAAAAACATTGTACCTTATTTATATATTACATTACATATGTTAACATATATAAATCAGTAACAATTACTGATTTTTATTTTGTAAGACAGGACTGCTTAGTAAACTGTTTTATCTGTGTAAAATGAATACGTGCTGTATATACTCAACTCCCCTTAAATCTACTGCAAACTCGGAACTGTAACACATAATTACTGTCAAAATAATTCCGTTTGCTCTCAAATAATAATGTATAAATCAAGAGAAATTCTATTTTGTACCTTAATACGAATTGCAGTTAAATTTTAGAAACATAAATGACCGGGAACAGGATTGTACTTTAGCCATTGTGTTGCAACAAGAAAAGTGTGTAGAGAATACCGTGAGTTTGTATAAATGCATGTGATTGCCAATACGTATAGGCCTACTGTACTGTAAACTAAAACTACACAATATAAATTAAACTTGAGTGATTTTAGAAGAACAATAGCGAAGCTAACATTCTCGGTGGAATGGAAGTCGCCCGTAGTTAACAAGTCAAAACTACGAACTGGTTGAGCTAAATTCGAGCAATCATCGACATGTAGAAATGTCAATGAACCTCATTAGCCATCTCTGGGGGGGGGGGGGGCAGAGGGTCTTCTCATTGGCGAAGCCATTGGTAATTAGCCTCCTTCCTGATCCACTCCATCATGTTTTTAAAAGCACAGTATGCTGTAGTTTGTACGACTGTGACGGCAAGTTTCGGCAAACTGGGTTGTCGTCTCCAGGGAGGCATCATGTCAATAGGGTATGGTTTCATACCGTCACTGGACACCACATAATCTGTCTTGTTGATATTGGTATGCAAATATTAATCTAGTTGCCATAATGTAAAGAAAACCTTTAATACAATTTTATATGAAAAAAGTTAATTTGAAGTAATTCTTAAATGATAATTTAGGTCTTGAAGGCTATTGTTGAGGGAGCCTCCAGAACAGATAGGGGAAGTTGATTCCATTCAGGGATAGATCGTGGGAAAAAGGAATATCTGTACATGTTTGTTTTGGATGGATGGTGTTTGAAGTGATGCTTAAGTCGGCTACTTGTTGTTGGAATGAGTCTTCTACCAGCTGCTGAGACATGCAATTGTTTTTTTTTGACATTTTATACATATTCATCAGCCGCGCAGCTTGCTTTCTTGATCCCAAAGATTGCCAACCGAGTTCTTTCAGCATAGTTGATAGACTGGAATCTCTATGTAATTAGAATGCACTAATCATGCGGCAGCACGTTGTACTTTTTCGACTTAAGTTAGGTTTTTCTTTGTGTATGGGTCCCAGATATACCCGGCATATTCAAGTATTGGTCAGACTATAGTTAGATATCGCTATTCTTTTATTCTTTTCATTCTTTTGCCATATTTCGGTGATTCGGCAAAACTGGGTTTCTGCAAACTGGATTTAGACAAACTGGTCAGATACCGACTCTTGAGGCGATTCAGTGTAGAAGACGAAGATTATATTTAATCAGCTATCTGTAATCTCTATGTATTTATAACGACGACAAGGCCAAGTTGTAAAGTTCTTTAATTTAGTACTGCAATTACATTTATTGAGCACTGAACGTTGTTGCTATTTCCATGGAGTTAATCACCGCTTTCTATACAATACATGCAAAGCAATCGTGTTGAGCAAGTGTTCTCGAACGGGAACTGTAGTACATTACAGTATATACAATATAGACGCATGTATCTATATTGTATATACTGTAATGTACTACAGTATATACAATATAGATGCATGTATATCTTTTTACAAAACACATAAAAGTATAACATAAATATAACAGACTGTTTATAAAATGTACTCTTACACATCAATAACCTTTACCATGTGTTCTCCTATAATAAATAATATTAATTATTTATAATAATTTATATGAAATCTATACACTATTTTTTTAAATTGAGTTTTGAGTAACAGGGAAACGTAAATTGAACATTGAACAAAAATATTACCAGTAAATTCTTTATTTACGTCCTAAAATTTTACTATTATAATCCATCATCAAATTCATTTTATCTAATTCTACAAGATACAAAATATAAAATCAATTTATTGTCATTGTGCAAAACTTGGTTCATGAAATTCTTCTAATTCTTTCATAAAAAAAATACAAGGTGCAGGTTACATAAATATGGTATTAAAATAAACATAACATTTGGCAATGTATTGCATATGTAGAGAACATTATAAAAATAAGTATATGTAAATTATCTTTTGAAAGCTTTATTGTATAGTATTATAAGGTTGTTGATGAAAGAGTTTCTTGATCTATTGTAATTGAACTTAAGGGTACAATGCCTGTCCGATTATTGTGCAAGTACATGTGGTTCATTGGGTGAGACAGTTGTGTAGTTTATATCGGGGTATAAACTTTTGAAGTTCGCCTCTCTCGGGGTAGTGGTTTTTTGACGGTTTCCCATAGCGCGAGTCGCTGATTTTCATCAGTTAAATGAAAATTATCAAAGTTTCACTTAATGATTTTGAGTGAGTTATAGATAATTACTCTAGCAATGGTTTTCTTTAACAATTGACATTTGTTATTTACAACTTTATTATGAAGATGGTTTTGTGCCGTTGGCGGCCATGTTATAACCTAGGAATAGAGAAAGTTTGTAGCGGAGATTTGTTTTTATTATATTGTATTTATTGAAAAATTGTTAAAGGCAAACTGCCATGAAGACGTATGCCAAACGTCCAGTAAAGATCATAAACTTTGATTTGCAGTTTAATGTTACTGTATACATATAAATACAGTACCTAATGTATTAGTTTAATCATAGGATTATCTCAGACGCCCCACTCTTTCCATATTTGGAAACAAATAATAAAGGGCTGTACTTGTGTGTTGATGTGTTTATGGATATTAATCATTTGTTTTGGATACAAATACTTACTGTATATTTAGGGCTCAAGCATGTCTGATTTTAGATAATTATTAATGATTATTTTTAGATTATCAATAATGATTATATTATTTTTAGGTTATCAGATGATTATAAATCTTGAAGACATTTGTACTGGAGGCTATTTTTGGGGAACAATTGAAGTATACAATAATTGTGTTTTTAATTATACATAATAGGAATATGTTCTGTTGTATTAATAATATGATATGAAAGATATAGTGACTATGCTATAATTGCTATGATAATGAAAACCATAATACAGTTTATTAATTTCGAGTTGTGTGGGAAACCCATGATGTTTCTAGAGAAAATCATAAAAAATGTTACATTTGTGTAATTAACTTGTTTTATATTTTACTGTTTATAGTTTAATATTTAATATAAAGTTTACGGTAGTTAACGGTAAAGATATTTGGAAAAAAACAAACACATAATAAAAGACAAAAACCTTGTTCGTATTTTTGAAGTCTAGTAGTGGACAACAGTTAATACTGTATTTGTACAAAATACTCCGGAAAACATATTTAGTTCCTTTAGTTTTGTCAGTAGTCTGGTCCTTAGGGCTGCGTACCCATTTTGTATCTTTATTTAAATTTTGTATCTTGAGAAATTGACTTACTTCTTGTCATAAACACAAACTTTTTATGCAACAATTGCATAGGATCAATTATCCTGAACTGAAGTGTATGAGTGTCGATCTTCATACGCTGGATTAAATGTCGTATGTGCTTCATCTTCGGTATTGGCTTGTATAATAGTTTCATAATCAGCGATACTAGAAGAATTTATTGTTCCTGTTGCATTGTCAGTCGTGTTTATGTCTGTGGAACTGTCCTTTCGTAGATGCTTTTGAGCATAATAGGACCTAAATGATAAGAAATGCCATATTTCAGTTCATATTTCACGTTCATGTCAAATAACACTACACATTTTTTATGGTTTAAATGTCAGCATATCTAAAAAAAACAGCAGAGCAACGAGTTTAATTCTGAAATTGTGACACAACTCAACTGACTTTAACTAGTTGCCGGTAGTGCTCACGCTAAAATTTCACTCGCTAGACACCCACCCACACGCATGCCCGCATACTATTTAGTCTAAGACCTGACTAAGATTTGTATGCACTTCATTTAGGAGAGAATATCTCAACTGTTATAGACTAATATGAACCCTAGGAATAACATGGAATGTGTGCCAAAACCTCTATCCGGGACGAACAGCCCGAAAATGACCACGCCCTTTATTAAATGATCACGCCCCCTTTTTATAGGGTATGGGTATTTTGAAATTAAGCTAGACGGTATAAGAAAATATCAAATGAAGGGGTTTTTGTTCTAAATGAGCACACATGACAAGGGGATTAAATTCCTAAAATTACATCTTAGTCACATTTCCGTTCATATGCAAATTAGCTTAAATATGCAAATTAGGAGTGAAAAATTAGGGTTCCCATGTGTCTTTAACCATCAACGGACCTGGAGACATCTGCGCCTTGCTACATTTAATAGCAATACCCTCAAGATGGGCTTTGAGAGAACAGCTTGTACCTTAACTAATGCAAGAAAACATGTCTATAGAAGCTACTACCAATAGCAGCACGTGGGTCCAAGTCCCATTTATAGGCTAGGCAATCTAGCATTTAAAGTCAAACAAATTGCAAACAAAGGTTTTTCTTTTTTAATGAAATACATATGATGAGCGTATGAAATTCCACAAATCACACCTTGGGAACATATGCAAATTAGCTAAAATATGCAAATTAGGTTGAAAATATAGGGGTCTCATATCTTGGCAACCGTTGGTCGCAGGGAGTTGGTTTCTTTTTCAAATTATTCAGAACATGCATGTTTCTATTTGCTCTAATGGAACATTTGCCTCAAAAATTAACGGAAATGCTGCAATTGACCTCTGACCTTATATTCACTGAATCTGCCTATCTCTGTGGCTAATGTACATAGAAACTTACTTTAGGTCTCAAATCATTCAAATGCATGTTTCTTTGCATTATATTAATAAAAGGGATGGAACTCTATAATCATATGCAAATTAGCTCTTAATTATGCAAATTAATAATGAAAATATAGGAATTCGATATCTTGGAAACCGCTGGTCGCAGAGAGTTGCTTTCTGTTTCCAATTAATCAGAACATGCATGTTTCTATTTACTCTAATGGAACATTTGCCTAAAAAATGAACGGAAATGCTACAATTGACCTCTGACCTTATATTCACTGAATTTGCATATCTCTATGGGTAATGTACCTAGAAACTTAATTTAGGTCTCAAATTACTCAAATGCATGTTTCTTTGCATTACAGTATATTAATAGAAGGGATGAACATCTATAATCACACCATGGTTACATATACACTTCATATTCAAATTAGCTTTTAATTATGCAAATTAGGAACGAGAATATAGGGTCCCATATCTCGGCAACCGCTGGTCGCAGGAAGTTGCTTTCTTTTTAAGATAATTTGGACCATGTATGTTCGCTCTAATAGAAAATTTGCCCTAAAAATGACCAGAAATGCTACAACTCACCTTTGACCCTATATTCACTGAATTTGCATATTTTTTGTGAATAATACCAGTAGAAACGTGATTTATGTCTGAAATGATTAAAATGCAGTGTCTTTCTTTTTAAAATTCTTCAAAACATGCATGTTAATATTTGCTCTAATTGAACATTTGCCCCACGTATATGCTAACCAATATGCTAAAATTGACCCTATAGATATTCACAGAATTTGCATACTGTATATCTCTAACACTAATGTCTGAAGAAACCTAATATATTGTTCAATTCATGTTTCTTTTTATTTTATTAAAGGGTATCTTAAACAATATATTTGTCACATGTCCCATTCCTGTATATAAAATTTACATCCTCGGCCTAATTTTGCCGATTATAGATAAAAATATAGGGTTTTCGTATCTTGAAAACTGCTGGTGTCAAGTAGTTGCTTTCTTTTTTCACACTTAGAAGTTGCAGTTTCTATTTGCTTCAGTACTGTAATATGTATGCACCGGTATACTTCAGGTTTTGATTCACCGTACAGTATATGTGATGACATTCTAGAAATCACACCCTGGCCACTTGCATTCTCTATATGCAGTTTACCTAAATATTCAATTAAATTCAGTTCAAAGTAAAATTTATTTAATTCCTTTTCAATTTGTACAAAAATATAATTACAAGGTCATAACAAATTTATCAATGCAAATTAGAAGCAGAAATAGTTGCTTTCCTTTTTTCTGTTCAAAACATGCAGAAATGGAATATTTGATCATTTTGGAATATATTTATTATCCTCAAAATAATAATTTTTTCAAAATATTATTTGATGTTCTCTGTAATAAAACCTTTGTTCCAAAGTCACTAATGACCTCGTTTATTACCAGCTTCCCGCTCTATATTTTCGTGTAACTCTATGATTACTGGTCAAGAGACTTGACATTGGTGTCTCAAATTATTTAGAAAGTATGCCTGTATTTTATATGATATATTTCTAATCTAGAGAAGTTCTGACAAAAAATGGTCAGAACTCAAACATATTATGACCCATGTTACCCATAACTACCAATCATCGGTATCATCTTCTATAGTTAAGTTTAAACATCTGTTGAATCTTAAAATCTGCGATAGATGTTAACTTTATATTTATGTAACATGATTTGGTCCTATATGGAACAAATATCACAAGTATAAATAAGTGGCTCAATATGAAACAATGATTTATAAGTATATATGATAAGTATTGTGTTAATTAAATTATCTTTTCAAACTTAGTCTCGGAGTGCTATCTTATTATAAGTTCTTAATGTTGTTATAAGAAGAAGGCAAACTATATAATTTAGGGTATCCCAATTTTAGCCCCACCTCAACATCTTACCTTAATAGCTTCAGGAAAATGTTATTAGGTTCATCATCAATGACTATATCATCACATAAAAATGTTATATGACCAGGATAATGACCAATAATATAAGGTCAAAGCTGAATTGTAGCATGTTTTTTTTGCGGCAAATGTTCGATAAGGCAAACTTAAATATTCAAATTTCACACCTACAATTTGAAAAATAATTGTTAGGATATAAGACCTTATATTTTCATTCTTAATTTGCATATTTTAGAGCAAATTTGCATATGAATAGTGCATGTAATTATAGATTTTTTATCCTTGCTATTATATTTTTTAAAAAACATTTAATAATTTGAAGTTTTGTAAATGAAGTTTCTACGGACATAAGTCACAGACGAAATCAGTGAATATAAGGTCAAAGGTCAATTGTATAATTTCCGACAATTTTGGTAACAGGTGTTCTACTAAAGCCAATAAAAACAAATATTCCGTACAATTTGAAAGAAAAGATAAATCTCTGTGACCAGCCATTGTCAAGATATAGGAACCTTATATTTTCATTCCTAATTTGCATATTTTAGAGCTAATTTGCATATGAACAGTACATGTGAACATGGTGTGAGAGATTTCCATTCTTTCTATTAATATATAAAAAGAAGCATGTATTTAAATAACTTAAGATCTAAATCAAAATTCTACGGAAAGTAGTCACAGAGAAATGTAAATTCGGTGATTATAAGGTCAAAGGTCAATTTTAGCATTTCCGGTCATTTTTGTGGAAAATTTTCCATTACAGCAAATAGAAACATGCATATTCCGCACAATCAAAAAAAGAAAGCAACTCTCTGTGACGAGCCATTGCCAAGATATGGGAACCTTTTACTTTCTTTTCTAATTTACATATTTTAGAGCTAATTTGCATATGAACAGTACATTTGACCATGGTGTGATTATATATTTCCATCCCTTTGATTAATATATTGGAAAGAATCATGTATTTGAATAATTTAAGACCTAAATTAAGATTCTATATACATTAGTTAAAGAGATATGCAAATTCAGTGAATATAAGGTCAGAGGTCAATTGTAGTATTTCCGTTAATTTTTTGGGCAAATGTTACATTAGAACAAATAGAAACATGCATGTTCTGAATAATTTGAAAAAGAAACCAACTCCTTGCGACCAGCGGTTGCCAAGATATAAGACCCCCTATATTTTCAACCTAATTGCATATTTTAGCTAATTTGCATATGTTCTCGAGGTGTGACAAAAGTGTGATTTGTGGAATTTCATCCCCTCATCATATCTCCTTGATTAAAAAAGAAAAACCTTTGTTTGCAATTTGTTTGACTTTTGGCTCTTTTTTGAGCTAGATTGCCTAGCCTATTAGAGATGCTACATCAATTAACTTATCAATGCTGAGAATTTTGGTTTTGAAAGGAGTGGCAGTTTATTAGTCCCTGATATTGTGATCTCGAAACCTGATGACCTGCCAGATCCCTGCACGTGTGGCAAATGTGCTTGCAAGAGTTCGTGTCCCTGTAGAAGAGCTAGAAAAAAGTGTTGCAAGTACTATAAATGCAAGGGTGGTGATTTGTTGTAAAAACTCAATGTAAATGCTGCTGATTGATGGAAATACAATTTATTGTTAATTTCTGATAAAATCACAACTTCTAAACAATATGACATCAAAGTCAATATATTTGACCTATTATTATCTTGACCTATTATTATCTTATTATTATATTAGACCGAAACTAAGTTTTTACAGTCAGTAGACTTTGGAATAGGGAAAACTTGTAAATGGGGTCAAAGGTCAAACATGGCATTTCCGGTCATTTTAAAGCAAATCTCACATTAGAACAAATAGAAATGGTCCGAACAATTTTAAAGAGAAAGCAACTCGCTACGACCAGCGGTTCTCAGCACATGGGAACCCTATTTTTTTCACTCGTAATTTGCATATGAACGGAAAATGTGACTGAGACGTATTTTTGGGAATTTAATCCCCTTGTCATGCATTTAGAACAAAAACCCCTTCATTTGCTATTTCCTTATACCATGTTATTCCTAGGGTTCATATTAGTCTATAACAGTTGAGAAATTCTCTCCTAAATTAAATGCATACAAATCTTAGTCAGGTCCTCTACTAATTGCAATATCATCACCTCTCCTTTGAGGAAAGGTAGTAAATGTAAATGTGCTCCATGGAGCTAAACAATAAACGTAAGTAAACAGCCAAAAACAGAACCAGAGCCTTTATTAGTGGCGAGATAGTAAGGGTAGAAAAAAGCCACACACACACACACCAACACCCATACACCATATACATATCATTATATAATACTATGCAGTGTAGGTTGAAACCAGATCATTTAGACAACAGTGCTGGATGCAGGAGCAGAGGAATATAAAATCAAAACAAGATGACATGACGCTTGGTTACAAATTCAAAATGTTATTGCTCTACAGGCTGTTTCATGAGGTACTTCTTCAATCGTCAGGTGCTAGGCTCTGAATGAATCAGAGCGTAGCACCTGACGATTGAGGAAATACGTCATAAAGCAGCCTGTAATGCAATAAATTGTTGAATTTGTAGCCAAGCGTCATCTTGTTTTGATTTATATATACTGTATATATATATATATACATATAGGCCTATATATATAAAGAGTTGATAGCTGATAGACAATGTTTTGATTATATATATATGTATATATATATATATATATATATATATATATATATTTATATATAACACG
Source organism: Anneissia japonica (assembly GCF_011630105.1). NCBI lineage: Eukaryota > Metazoa > Echinodermata > Crinoidea > Comatulida > Comatulidae > Anneissia > Anneissia japonica. The sequence goes on along the minus strand of NW_022730081.1, from coordinate 80,187 downwards.
ATAAAGCGTAAGGTAATGAAGTAATGAATACTTTAAACACAACTATACATTGAAGAATGATGTGCTTATGTTTTCTATTCCAAATCACGCTAAAATAATTAATATATATAAAAAAAGTATTTCATATGATAGTGCTATCGAATGGAATAGATTAAGCCCTGATGTACAGTTTTCTATCAATTAAAGTATTTTCAAGAACTGAATTTGTATTAATATAATTAATGAAAACAAATTATAATAGTATAAACATTGCATAAATCACTAATTTAATGTTTTCTTGCTTTGTTTTAATATTTCAAATTTCTTTTTCGTAATTTACAGTTTACTTTTGTGGAGTGGATTTTCTTTATTTTCATAATTTATTTTGCCATTGGTGCAATAGATTACTTTTATTTTACTAAATTGTGGACTTTTGCGTACTGTATAATAATTATGTTTTGTATCTATATCACTTAATTTCTGCGTTTAACTTTTATTTATTATGTAACATATGTGTAATTTATGTTAATTGTATATAAGGTATGTGACGACAATAATAAAAAAACAGCATTATATTTGTTGATTTGTAGTTCGTGAATAGGCCAAAATGAAGTTTTACTACAACTGTACTAGATTGGTACTCTAGTTGTCATTGTTGGTGTTCTGGTGGAACTGAAATAAAAACTAAATGCCTTTGTGCTGCAGTAGTTGTCGTCGTCATTCTCGTTAGCAGAATCAATGTCATGAAAGAATTGAAATAAATCATTATCATCTTCACCATTCTCGTTGGCACAATAAATGTCATGAAAGCATTAAAAGAAATAATAGAAATATAATATTTGTATTGTAATTTTGTTACAGATCAAGTCTGTATTTAATCAGTAGCCGTCGTTTAATTTTTCGGGCGGGTATAAAAGTATTTTAAACATAATTGCTTCTTAAACCTTAAGCACGGGCTGATCAAAGGCAAATGGGGGGGGGGGGGCACAGCAGTTTCAGAATAGATAAGAGAGTAACACAACACTGACATGCATTGAAATTTTAAAAATTTAGTGTCAAAACAAGGGGAACGTGTGCCCCCCACCACCGGATCCACCCTTGCAGAGTGGTTTTCATCATACACCTTGTTTATTACTTTGGGTAAATACCACCTCTCTGATATAAGCAACTTAAGCTTCCCGCATCGCTGTATTCAATGTAATTAGTGTGTTTCAAATTTAAAGTTGGTTTTAACAATCTATAGTGTAAGCCCAATATATTGGTATTTTCTGATGAGAGAAATTTGTGTTGCTATATTATCCAGTCTCAAATAAAAAAGTGCTTATAATAAATTTCTTAATAAAATTACTTCACTCATATTTTTTAACAATCAAATAAAAATTAGAAAGAATGTTTGGTTTCTTTATCTTGGGAAACATGCTTCCAATAAAAATTACTTTATCAATAATATTGAGGGTTAACATGGTTACATTTCCTATTATAGATTGAAGAATTGTTGTATTGCAACATCTGGTTATAAATTCTTCTGTAGTAGAAATTTTGAGTACTGGTAAAATAACATCAGCACGTTGGAATATCAGGATAGTAGGCCTACAGTGTTTTTCCAAAAGTATCTGATTGGCTAAGATCAAAGAAAACCATTAACGTTGATTTTGGTGGATTCTTGTCTTTGTTCGGTTTTTAGATGAACACTTAGGTTGAATCGGTGTCAAGCAATCCCTCTCTACTGTAAAGATCGTTGTTGTACCTTAAACAACTGTGAACAGCATGAAAAGAAAGGAGAAATAAAAATAAAGTTTAATAAAATAAAGTCGCCTAGTCACTTATACTACAGGTATATAGTGTTGCTTTAATAACAATAATTAAAAACAGTTTAAAAAGAATAATTGAAAAGCATTGTTAAAGCGATGAATGATGTTGAGCCTATGGACCATGGTATGGATAATCGCAACAATCAGGTAATCAATATAAATGTTAAACATTAAACAACTTTATGGCAACTATAGTTATTACGCCGTTTTCGCTGCACGACGTTAATGAATGACGTCATAATTTATTCATTGTGTTGCGGAGTACATTAATTTCAGGATTTTAAGTGCTCAACGTACGTTATAATGGGTTTGCCATGCATATTTCGATTTGTTTACGAAAGTGGCGGAGCTATCGCGCTGCTTGTTGGGTACTAACATTTAAAGTTAAGGTCAATGTCGTGTGGCAACTACCTTCTAACTCAATCAATGGGGAAGATAACCCTTTTAGCTGGACGTATGAATGCGGGCCTAATAACCCTGTGTGGGTCCCGGTTATAAACAGTGACAGTGTATAAACAGCACCAATCCTAGGCTAGGCACCTCCGTAGTCTAGCCATACTGTAGGTACAGGTTTTTAAAAGGGCCTAATGTTGGATTGACAGTCACTGAAAATAATGTGTAGGCCTAGGCCTAGCTAGGGTGGGCTAGAATAAGATGCCTGCGATGATCGTGGCAATGATCGTTATTGGCTATCCATGGCCAGACGTGTTGTATTGTGTCACTACTTGTTTGTGATGTTGTGTGGTGTTACAAACCGAGGCCTAACCTAGGCTAGGCCTAGCGAGGGCCTAGGCCTGTAGTTAGGCTAAGCTAGGCCTAGGCCAGGTAGGTTAAGACAGGCCTAGTTGACAGGTAAACTATAGGCTATAACTCGTACTTTGGAACTAAATATTAATAATGTAATGCTGTACTCACATTTCAATGAAAATCATGTTATCTTGTTTTTGTTTTCCATCGATTGTCGGCAGTCTCCCTGTCGAGAAAGATTCAAATGGTTGTGTTGACCCACACATGACAGCAGACCTGGATGTGACGGTCCAGTATATTACTATACGCGTGTGATATTGACTGGATTGTATTGGGGAGATAATTGTAAATAATTGAAAATTATTTTATATATAAATATATATACATATAAATATATTTTACATATAAATATTGAGAAAGACATATATTGGCTCATATCTGTTAGAATACACTGAAAGAGGCATGAATATCTGGAGCTACTTTGTTTACGCGTATGCATCCTTCTGAAATGACATTGTGAAAAAGTGCCAGCCGGGACTAATTTAAATTAGTTTTTTATTAATTATTAATAAATGACGTGATTTTGGAAAACACCACATAGCCTATTGCGTGGGGTCCAGGGGCCCGCCAAAGGGCCCCGGTGGGGTCAAGGGGAAGCCCCTGTGGGGGCCGGGGAAGCCCCCCGAAGCCAGAGCATTTATACGATTTTAAAAGCATGTACATGTCAGTTAAATGCATGTTCATGTATATTTAAATACTTCTTACACAATTTAAGATAGACTACTTTTTCCAATACAGGATTTAGAACATAAATGTTTATTGTGAAACAAACTTATTTCATTTTTTTATTAAAAAGCAATGCTTAACATTTTAATGTTACTATGTAACGTTATCTCTAAAAATATAACTGGGATAAAATTAGCAATACCCACTAGGTGACTGTACTAAACACAGACCTTGCACATTATGAGATCGCTAAATACCAATATTAAAATATGGTATATAAGGTCTTTGCTTAAAAGACAAATATTGCAAATAATATCTTATTTATTGCAGAATGAAGAAACAATAGGAACTGACAGCCCTACATTTTACTTTTTTACCAAAATAACTAGATCCCAGTAGAGCAGTACTTTAGGCTATTATTATAAAACAGTCCGAGACTCATCAAGAGGGCATGTTTACTGATCAAGTATTTTTTCTTTAACATGATAATATCAATAATACAACTGAACTGATTGTAAGCCTAGGCCTAGCCTAGCTTATAAAAAGAGACGAATAATGTCAGTTAATTCTGACGAAAGGTGAAAACATTACCAAGTATATTTTCTTGCTAGCCTAGCTAGCCTAGGCCCTGGCCTATACTAGGCTAGCTCGATTACAAAATAAATAATAAAATCGTTCGCAAATAATAGGCCTCATAGGCTACGACCCTACCCTACCTAGCAACGCTAGACTTAGGCCTAGCCCGAAAAAGTACACCGGTCCCGCCGCCAGGCAGTATCATGAGCATCTGGCCTTGAAGCAAAAAAATCGGTTACCCTTTCTCGGCGCTTCGTCCTAGGCTATTTTTGGCGTGTCGCATGTCCTCGATCCCAGAGAAATGAAATTTTGAAGTCTTGCTGGTTACGTCATTCAGCTGGCTGCAGCTTTGTTTTGATTTCTACGATCGGACTGCGATCGATAGCGACAAATAAACAGTGCCAAAAATGCTCCAATTTTGTAATAAATTGCACTATTTTGGAAACGGGGGATCGTTTTCTGGCTAAGGGGGTTCACTGGCAAAAGGGGGGTTCGCCCGAACCCCTAATAACCCACCTGGCTACGGGCCTGCTTCTGAAATGACATTGTGAAAAAGTGCCGGCCGGGACTAATTTAAATTAGTTTTTTTATTAATTATTAATAAATTACGCGATTTTGGAAAACACCACATAGCCTATTACTTGCCCATTACCAATATGAACATTTCAGTGAAAATTTGGTTGAAATAACTTCTGTAACAAAAGAGAAAATCCCGGGCCTTTTATAATATAATCCCAATTTGCCTTTTATAATATATCATCATCAAAGAAAGGTAAATATAGTGTTCGAATAAAGGACATAATACATCGTGCAGCATCTCACAACGAATGTAGTCCTATAAATAAATAAATGAATAAAGAAATTGTAATAAAATGCCTGTGACAGGATTCAAACCATCGTCATAACCATTAGACCAGAGGCTTCATTGTTGAACAGATTATTCAAATTACCGTCAG
>NW_022730081.1:55338-74728 GCF_011630105.1 Anneissia japonica | reverse complement strand
ATATATATATATATATATATATATATATATATATATATATATATATATATATATATAATTCAATTCCACTTTTCAGTTATCGTGATTCGGAGTAGAAAATATAAGCACATTATACTTCAATATATATAGTTGTGTTTAAAGTATTCATTTTTTAATCAATAGAGTAAAACTTTAAAAGCAAGCTGGTCCCACTGAAAGAGGAATATTTCATCTAAAAACTACTTATAATGAATACAACAAAACACCTGCAAAAGAAGATAAATGCTGGAGACATCACCAAAAGGACGACACAGATAATAACTAGTACTGTTATCAGGTAACCAGGTACTGATGATGCAATGATACCTTCAAATAGTAAATAAATTATAATTATATCATTAATAAGGAATTAGTATTATTAGGACAATTTGGATTTTTCACGCAGAGATATGCAGTGTATAAAGGACTTAAGATAAATATATTTTAGATTTTTGAAGCAGACTAAGTGCTAACTACATATTTTGGTGAGAACTATGCGAACATTTAGTTAAAATATGTAATTAAATATACAACTGTACACACAATGCACCACATATTAACGTCATACTGATTCCAATACTGTTATGAAAGATCTCATCAAAATCTTGACATGTCATGCAGACTATATCTCTTTTAAGCAATCCTTTTCTTTTTTCAAATTGATTAGCCAATTTTATGAACACATATTATAAGCCTGTTACCTTTTAAGAACCTAGCTCGAACTAGGCATATTGTATAAAACAAAAAGACAGTAACTCCAAAAAGAGACAGACATTTTGAGATTGAAGGTTTTTATTTATTTGATCATTATCAAAAATACTGACGAGAAAATCTTACCCATCCATATAACAACGTTTGCTAACAGGCCTTAATTTCGTTTCGCTATAAGCAAGAGAGGTTTCACTACGTAGACAAAAGCAAAAGAAAAAAAATGATGGGACGTCGATGACAATGATACAAAAAAAAATACAAATAAATATATAATAATAATAATAATAATAACACATATGGAACCCATGAATACCAAATTAAATTATTAAATTGAAATTATATTATTATTCCATAATATTGCAGCTAGTAATCAGCGCAGTTGTGTTTGAACCCACCAGGTACCCACTTGTACTCCTGGGTGGAGAGAGACAACCGTAAAGTACCTTGCTGAAGGACACAAGCGATATGCACAGCGAGAGATTCGAACCCTGACCTCGAGGTTGGGAACCACAATCGATGCGTCACCCGCTTCTACAAATACATAGCAGCTATCTTAGACGCCAAGGTAGACGGAAAATACAGGGTAAATAAATATCTCTTTTATGATTTAAACTAACTGTTGGTAAATTGGTTCTAGTTAAATTACTGAATCTAAGGATGATGTGCAACGCATCAGACATGATTTAATGTAGTCGTAAAATAGATATGCTAACTATTCTACGGCCGATCATGGTTGGCGATGTATGCCTGCCGAGCGGCACCACTATGTTAGCCAGTGAATGCAGAGTGTAGGCCTGGTTCTAATTCATCATTAGAAATACTGCATTATATACAGAGTTTGATAGTGTTACCATGTTTAATGCTGTTATGTTGATATAAGAATAATTTAGGTTCATGTTAACGCTTAGACTTGTTTACGAAAGGATTACAAGCTCGCGGTGTTAAAAATCTATGCTACCAACCAGTTACTAAGCGACCTCAACTTTAGGAAATTTCGTTCCGCTACAGTGCACAATGAATCAGCAATGTAAGGGCCTGTTTCTACTGGAAAGAAATAATCGATTAAAAATCGCTTTTTCGAAAAATCGCTTTTATTCTCGCAGTAGAAACGGGACCAGTTTGAAAAAAGCGATTAAAATTTTTTTTTTCAAAAAACACGCAATGGATAGCGTGTTTGCTGCAACACAAAAAAGCGATTATCAGGTGAAATGTGACCTTCAGGTCAATCACTGCAAAGACTAGATCGTATTAGGCGCGAACTTAAAAAAAAAATTGTCTTCTTGTTCATGTCCTAAGCCTACAAGCTAAAAACGTCAACAAACATGAGGAGTGACGAATTCGTTTTTTTTGGGGGGGGGGGGGATAGGGCCTAGGACTCTCCGTTGTTTTGGGCCTACCGTTGTCCTCGTTTGGTCTTCGTTCATAATTGTGCCGATGAGCACCGCCGAAAACATTGGCCTTCTCATCCCACATCGCATCTTACTCCTCGTCATCATGACAGGAATAACAAAGATACTATCCTATACAGTTAGGAAACAACGTGTTGTATAAACAAAATGGTGACGTAATTTCCGTCACGAAAACCGATTTTCGAAAAATCAAAAATGCAGTTGCAACGACAGCAGGCTGTGTGGCGGGAGATGGAGTTCCGTGAAAATTAGGATTTCAGCTGCTACGCGAGAAAATTACTATGAATCGACTTAAGCCTTTGGTCACAAAGTTTGTTGACCCACTGCAATTTGCATATTCCAGTAAACGTAGTACATAAGATGCACTTGTGTATAAATTAGATAAACTGTATTCACACTTAAATGATTCTAGAAAGGGTGATAACGTAAGGATAATGTACTATGACTTTTCATCAGCATTCAACACGATGCACCCACATCTCCTCACCAACAAGTTACTTAGTATGGTGACAGTAAACAGCTAGGTGGTATTATTCTTGATTTCATCACTAATCACAGGCAGTTCGTGAAGTTAAATGATGATGTCAAGTCTAGACACATTGTACCAATACTGGTGTACTCCAAGGCACAGTATTGGCTCCGTTATATACTTCTGACTTTCGATCTAGTCACGCTGATTGTCCAGTTTGCTGATGATACTGCATTGGCCTGATTAAGAAAGATGATGACAGCCATTATATGACTGAAATTAAATCATTTTTTAAGTATTGTGATGATAATTATCTCAAACTTAATATTGTGGAAACCAAATAACTTGTTATTGACTTTCGTAAAAATATAACCAATACTGATTATTTTGTTATTAATAATAGGCCACATATGTTAAAAGAGTATCTACTTACAAATATCTTGGGGTCGTCTTCAATGACAAACTCAAATAGGGAGATCTCATTGGGGGATTACTCGGTTAATAAAGAGAACCGAAAAAAATACTGATACGAGTCTAGATGCGGCTGACACTATTTGCTATGCACAAGTGAAGAGGTTATTCACATCCATAATGAAATAATAATAATAATCCACTTCATGAGAAGTTGATTAGTTCTATCATTCTTAAAAAAAAAAAGGCTATCAGGATCATATCTGGCTCTCTACCACGGTCTCATTCTTCCCATCTGTTTTCCAAACTAAATCTTTTGAAATTATACTATATCAATTTAATTCAGCAAGGTATATGTGTTTATTCCGAATTCTACTTTTCACAATTATTGTGCGCGATCTAGAACTGATATTCACATCCCTAATCACACCACAAACTATTTCCAACACAACGTTAGATATACGGGCCCCTCTCATTGGAACAATTTACCAATCTCAATTACCAATGCTATTTCTGTCAGAGCTTTTTCTAATAAACTAATAACACATAATCTCAAATTATTAATTTTTTTGGGTTGAAATTCGTTATGTATTGAGCTACTTTTTCTCCCTATTTTTTCAGGCCTACCTAACACAAGATGCTCTTTTGAAAACATCTTCTCGGGTCCTGGCCTTATTCCAAATTTTTGTACTAATTTGTATTTGCAATTTTGTATTGAAGGAGTGAAGTAAATAAAACTTTTGTTGAATCGAATTGCGCCACACCTCAATAGGATGCGGTTGCCCAACTCTCACAGAAGTCGTCACCTTCACTACTTTGTCCCTATGGGCATTAAACTCTTCAATCAGTAGCGTCGAGAGAAGGTCAGGGGGTCGCTGCCCCGGGGCCCGGACCAAGATGAAAAATTTTCGGGGTGAGAACAAAATCTCCATAGGTCCCGAGCCCAAGCCAGGATGAAAACTTTTGTTGTCAGATTTAGGAGGAGACTTAATTTGGGGAGCGGCCGAGTGGGGGGGGGGGCATGTGAGGTGTTGCCCCGGGGCCCTTACTGGCTCTCGACGCCACTGTCTTCAATACTAACTATTGTAGTCAGGATCTATACTGAGTGTTGGGTATGGATGAGATCTATACATAATACTGAGTAATAATAATAATAATAATAATAATAATAATAATAACAACAATTATGCAGCTTTTCATTTCTGATTATTGATGTTTTTGTATTTTATCATTTTTAATTTGAATTGATGTTGTATTGTATCATATTTTATATTATAAATGTTTTTTTAATGTCTTTCCACTCTCTTTTGTGTTCGATTTTGGATGTTTTATTATTTCAACGTTTATCTGATGTTTTGAATTAGTGATGTATTTTTGATTGTATTTATATTTGAATGTATTTCTATATGCAAGGTTCAAAATTTTATCGAGCATTCAGTTGCTTCATTTGAATATAGTAAAGTTATTCTGATTCCGATTCTGAACACAACTAAACGGAGGTTATTTTACAATACGTCTATTTGTCGTCAGTAACAGTACCTAATAAAAAACAGTACCGTACATGATAAAAAAAAAAAAAAAGTGCGCAAACATTTCGATTGCCCTACAAATAACGACATACAGGACTCTCTTTACCGCCAAGTTCTGTCTTTGTATTTTTGTTCTGATCACTGCGTTTTGTCAATAACCTTCTTTTCAGTCCTACAGATTAGCATTCCCCCGACTTGTGTACTGCTAAGTTTCGGCTCGGTGGTTTGTTCTGTTAAATGTGATTCGTCAATAGCATCCTTTACTTTACAGGGATGAAACACGTTGTTGTACCAATTGATGTGGAAAACATTTTGTATCTTTTGAAAATAGTACTTTCAGCTCGGCCGGAGATTATCTTTTTGGGCCCGTGAGATCAACATCTGAAAATAATTTGGCCAGGATTCTATAGAGTACAGCAGGTCTGTTGATGGTCTTATAAATACTGTAACCAACTTGATAGACAGGCTAGAGCACTGAGTTGCACCATCGACATTAAAACTTACTTCTTTAAGACTTAGTTAACATTCATAGTACAAGGAACAAGCTTTACCCTATAAGAGACAGCTGCTATGTATTTATTTATTTATTTATTTATTGTATCATAATTATTATCGTCCTCCCCTCAAATTGTTTGCTGTTAGACTTGCCTACGTAGTGAAAAGTCTCTTGCTGACAGCGAATTAGGCCTGTTAGGCAACACTGTTGCATTATATATGTCTGGGTCGAGGAAAGTTCTTGAAAAAGAACAGGCTAATAATATGATCATAAAGTTAAGTATTCATAATAGGCTAATGTAAGAAATAGAAATATCATTATGACTTACTTTCAACACTGACAATAAATATGCATCTGCCTTTATTATCAGCAGTATCAATAGCAAAACAAGTAACATCAGTCAAACCAAGATTGAATATTGAGCCAGACAACGGAGTACAGTTGGCTGACAGACCATTATCAACATTATCACTCACTACTGGGTCACTCCAGGTCACAGTAGCTTGGCTTGTTTCTGTACTCATGGCTATGTCGCTAGGGCATGTTACATGTGGTGTTACATTATCTTCTGTAAATAGAGGAATAATATGTTATGAAAATGCAATCACATGAAGTTTATTCAAATCTGCAAGAAAAAATATAGATGGAAAAAATAATTCGTAGTTTCTGCAAAAATGGAAGGCCCATGTGGATCTTAAGACTTTGTATACATTTAGACAAGGTGGGAGGCTCAAGCTTGTGCCTCTTAGACTTTAGAAACAGCAACTCAAAAAGACCTCTCTCCATATTTAGCAAGTAGAATATTTTCAGAGTATGTTCACAGATTCTCAATAATTTCCTTTAAGGGTCACATTAAATAAATGCCAACATTCAGTACCAATACAACCACCAATGCATTAAATTAGATATGGCACTTCAAGATATAATTGTAAGGTTTTTGATTATCATAACGTTGCTATCAGAAAGCAGAAAAAAATAAAACGAGCTTTAACCCCGGTAATCTTAAAACGAACGTTAGTCGTAGTTCGAGCTGAAACTTAAATTACGTCATATAGTATTCTCAAAACTAACTTCGACTAGCACTACGACTAAATGAGGCGAACCTCGACTAAAATGATAGCCCCACAGGCCGATTTTTTTAGTCAGCCTAGGGTCAGGCTAAATCGCCGACTAGCTTTCAAAACGTGAAATTAACCTGTTTTGCTAGGCACATGCGATAGTTCCTGATTTGCACGAAATCCCCTCGCGTTGCAGTCACGTAGCTTCACCGTAACAACAACAAATATGAGGCTGCCATCCAGAGGTGATGGAACTAGAAGGTGCTGTGTTATGGAGAGTAATGTGTGACTGGAAATTGCCTGCAGTCAGTTGGTTGTTACCATGAAAATGAGTACGCCGCGGTACTCATTTTCACAAAGGAATACACACAACTGTGTGATGAACACCTGGGAAGGAAGGTGCAATCACGTTGTTACCTAGCAGACGTCTGTACTGTATGGCGCTAGCCTACTGATGTACTGTGTAGCGGGGGACGACGACGCATAAGACTAGGCCCAGGCCTAGGTAGACAGTACAATTATATGTGATAGAAAGTACACTTTCGAAAGAAATAAATTAAAATAACAGAAAAAAAAAAAACCACAAAAAACTAATAATAATTTTGTTGCAAACGTACACCTTGTTTAAGTATTATACAATGCTAACAATACGGCTCTTGTAGCCCTTACCAGGAAAAGGTGACGTAATCTAGCTTATGACGTATGCATGCTAACTATATCGTGAGTGACGTCACCAAAAAAATAAATATTTTCTATTATAACCAAAATATTAATAACTACAAGGCTTGTGGGCGTAAATTCCCTTAATACGAATTAAGGGTAGCACAATCTCCTTGCCATACAAATTACAGCTCCCACTGACGTCTCAGTAGAGAAATACGGGTAGCTGAAGTTTTTCTCGCAAATCTCGCAAATCTGACTAAAAAACCATATCGAAATTTCACGTTCCTCTTCTGACTCCGAGTTGTGCTTCGCACACGCCGCTGTGGGCGGCGGTCCGGAAACCCAGCTTCCAGTGGCGTATATTGGTCAAGAGTGGATTTAAAATGGAGTCATCATAACCTGATAGTCCTTGGGTGAGTGTTCCTATCCCAGGTATGGTAGGTCTACCTGGTGGTGAAATATGTAATGACTTATTGAGGTCATATATGATGACAAGATCTGAAAGCTTAAACTTAAAAAAAGTCATTTAAAAGACATTTCAGAAGTCAGGAAAGCTCATTCTAGAAATCGAAATATTTCCGGGGTAACCCAGACCCCCTTTTTCTTCGGAATTCATTGATTCATTAAATCATTTTCAAGAGGGGAAAAAAATTGAATTTTGAAGAAATAAAAAGTAATTAAAAGACACCTCAGAAGTCGGGAAAGCTTATTTCCCGCCTTCTATAAATCAAAATTTTCCTGGGGAAGAACCCCCGGACCCCCCTTTCTTTTTTGGAATTTATTGGTTCATGGAAAAAAAATCGTATGCAATTACTCAATTTGTTTATGTATGTAAACACACGTAAAATAAGACATGAGAAAAATTTACCTGACCGTTTTCAAGAAGGGAATACCTTGAATTTTCACAGCTGTGAGTAGATGAAGTATTATTTTAATGACACATTTTATAGTTGCATATTGCGGCTACCCTGAATATTAAAATTTCTTTTAAAAGACATGCACCTATTTTTTTTTTTACTGAAAACTACCATGCTAGATAGTCAAAATTGCTTAATGCAAACTCATATTCCTCAAATGTGCTGGGCTTCAAGGGGGCGCCCCCTTAAACCCCCACCAGGGGCTCTGCCCCTGGACCTCGCCCTAGGCGCCCCCAGCCTAAGGCTGCTCACTTCGCTTGCAGGCTGCGCCCCCCTTTTCTGGCAGGCTGGATCCGCCCCTGAAATGAATGTATTATTATTTCAGCAGTGTGTGTATTAATGTGTTTTCTGATGTAACTGATGTTATAGGGAGAGGTAAGCAGAACGACATACAGAGTTTATGTGTTCTTCCATAGAAAGGTTGTTGTCAAAGACAATCCCTATAGGTTACAAGTTTCGGAGGGCTCAATTAGTGAGTCTCCTACATTAAGTAGACCAGCGTTAACCTTTGTCAGCTGTTGTTTTGATCCGATTACCATGTATTCTGTTTTCCTTCTATTTATTTTTAATAGATTAGTTTAATAGATTCAACAAGGCATGGATGTCCGAAAGGCAAGATTGGATTTTTGATTTAGTTAGATCAAAGTCTGTTTGGTTGGGTTCTGAATGAGAGTTAATCTTAATATCGTCAGCGTAGCAATGATAATGTAAGCCGTGATTATTTATTATTTTTCCGATTGGTGTGACATACAGTGAGAATAATATGGGCCCTAAAGCGGAGCCCTGAGGAAGGCCGTATAATAGGGCAGCTTCTGCTGAAGTTACATCACCAATGCATACTAAACATCTTCTCTGGTTCAAGTACGATTTGAACCATTCAAGTGCTCTACCATTAATACCGAACACTTTTTGAAGCCTAGTTATTAGAATGGTGTGTTCGACGGTATCAAAGGCCGCAGATAGATCTAACAGTACTAATTCAAGACGAAATATTCGTCTTTTTATCGTATCAATGTCTATATTTACACACACACACACACACACACCCACGCACACACACACACATCTCGGCGAATGTCATACCGTTTAGACCATAGAGGCCAGTACGATATCATTACAGATCTAAGACCACCAATCTCTATCCCTTCATACAAGTTGACATATACATATACAACACACATGCCTACACACATATGAAGCGCATAGATAAAGATAATGCGTTATAAGTATGGTAGTTTGGCACGTGAGTATACAGCTATGATCATTTTTATGTGGGAAATGCAGTGGCGTCACGGTGGGCAAGAGGGGCCCCGATATTGTAGTTTAAAAGAAATATAATATAAACTATAATACCATAGTTTCATTCAATGAGGCCCCGACAGTTTTAAACAATAAAATCTGGGTTCTGATGTTTGACATTAATTGTTTCAGATTTTGTGATCAATCTGATTTGCATTGTATATACATTATGAAAACATGTTTTGTATGTCACTAAAATATTCTCTCTATTTATTTACACCTACGTAGAGTACAGGGGACGCCTAGGTCCACCGGTGGGGGTCCAGGGGACGAAGGCCCCGGAAGCTCTGGTGTCTAGCCTTTTATAAGTCATATCTAATTGATTTTGAAGAATGTAATTGACATTTATTTCCACACTATATTTACAAAAATACAGTGGCGGATCCAGGAATTCGAAATAGAGATCCTATTCTGTCTCTAGACGACGATATTACCTCTCGTGACAGCGAAATCAGGTTAGAATTTTCACATTCTTTCTCTTTTCTGATAGTGCTTTCACATTGTTTAGGCTCTTTTCGGTTCTTTAGTTTCCTACGCAACTTCGAGTAGCCTAGGTTTGTCTTTTTCGATTTAGATCTTCTTTTTAAGTGGAGTCCTAGATTTGTTGGGCCTAGCATGTTTTCCACGTGTGCTAGCACCGTAGCTACGTCCAGCAGTCCTGCTGTGTCAGTGACTGGCCTATCTTGTCCGCCTGCCCAGCAGGCCCAGGGTAGTGCTGCTCCTTCCATTCCGTTCCTGTCAGAAGCCCAGGAGATGACCATGGCTTCCACCATGGGGGCCTGGGATGGCTCAGGCTCATCTGGCGGCCGTTGAGTGTTGAGTGTAAGGGTTGAGGGGCCCGGTTGAGTGTAAGGGTTGCACCATGGGCCGTGGAGCCTGCTGGGATTTAGCGACGGTCTGCACCTAGCGCCAGTATAGGAGCCTGCCCGCCTTCGTTGGGGGCCCAGGTTCCATATATTCCGTCGCATTTACCGGCTGATTATGTTTATTATCCGCTTCCGGCGCAGGGTTGGCCAGGGGCATTTCCTTATCCCTCTTGGCCCCATCCACCGATACCTGTCGCTCGGGATTCGTGTGAGGATGCGCCCTTTTCTCCGACGCAAGTCCAATTTCTGAAAGAGCTAATTCAAGGCTTAGTCGCTCCGCACCGACCGGTTAGGTCTCGGTCAAGTTCCCCTGTGCGTAGTCCCTTATCCGAGTCATCCCAGGACTCTAGTCCGGTGCGGGACATGGATGTTTGTCCGTCCGGCCCTAGGGCCTAGGGACGGACAGATCGGGTGTAGACCACCTCAGCCACTGAGGTAAGAAAATTTTTGATATGGCACCTGTAGTTGGCCGGAAATGGCACTCTCAGACTTAAATTTAAATATAATTTTCTTTTCCTTCCACTTTTAATTTTTAATAAATTTAGGGAGGATGAGCCGGCTGGGCACCCTTTAATCTGCCACTGAATTAATCATCATTAAAAGTTGTTCAGTTTAATATCCTGGTAATTATAAAATTACCCGCTTATATATTTATATAATGGCTATATAAAATTCAATTAACTAACCTACATTTTTTTTTTAAATTAGGATAAACAGGAATGCATGTATGCAAATATTTTCCAACATAGTATATAGGGGTTTTTATAATATAAATGGAATAAAATAGTTTATAGTAGAAATTGTGCACTTTGAGTTGGCTTAATAGGTTTACACACTTCAAATTTTTTTACCAACGTACGGTACATTTTTTTCACAATAAATATAGCATCTGATAACCGTTGCACCTTAAAAAATCGATAGAGTGGTTACTGAGGTGGTAAAGAAATGTACAAACAATTGCGTTTTTACTTGGTTTTGGTCCCGAAATACGCATCGCACTTGGAACACAGCACAAATAAATAGACAAAATTCATCACGGAAATTCGTAATTGTTCTTTCCACTCGCTTTAAAAACTTGGGTTTTAACTGTAGAAAATTGGTGAAAAGTGGGGGGAACAACTGATATGATGTCCCCTACTATGAAAAGTGGAAGGGAACGTGTCTCCCACCGATCGACGCCCATGTGTTCTTGACATCATCCCGTTTACTTTGTACTTTAATCAAGTTACACTCAAATTCACTTGCAGAAGTTACACCAATCTACTATTGGTAGTATGTGAAGGGTACATTTAAAGTAGTTTAAAAGGGATCTAGAAAAATGACATTTTTTCTAGAGGGAATTTTGATATGCGGCGTCTTTTTGAGATGCGCTTGTTTTTTTTTAAAGCTACTTTTGCAAAGTAATGTGGGGGGGGGGGCTTCTTTTCAAAATGAATGCTGTAAATTTTGTGAATTTGTACTATGAAACATTATGTAAGGCCACGGTAACATCAATCTGTATCATGGAGTTATTTAACTGGCATTAAATCACCAAAACATTGTATAAACCAGGCTTGTTTTCAATTTATTTTGGTTTTTTAAATGCATGTACAGTGTAACTATGCACTGTACTATCTCGAAAAGAAGCCTATGCTATCTTGACAAGAAGCCCATGGGCTTCTTTTTGGGATGGGTTTCTTTTCTAGGCTAATTATGCAAACTAAAGAGGGGCTTCAATTCAAGATGGGCTTCATCTCGAGATTGGGTTTAATTGTTTCAGTATTCAGTATTCAATTCGATGTTTTACGGTATCAAAAATCCCATCTAGAAAAAAAATCTTTCTAGGTCCCTTTTAAGTGCGTTAGAAGGTCATCAACTAATTATTTAATTATTACTGTTATTTAATTATTACTGTACTTCATAATGTATACTACAGAATTTGATAGACGTAATAATATTGGTAATATTGTAATTACTGACGTCAAAGCGTTTGGTGGAATAAACTATACAATTACAATTTCTACAGTATATATCCTACTTTAGGGTTTAAGCCTAAACTTCTCCCATCGATTCCAGATTTCCTCATCTCGTAAAGGGACACAATACACTACTCTCTGACTGGAAGTAAGAGAGTGGTGGATGCTACTTGTGGGGTAACCCAGGGGAAGGAAACCTTGGCGCCTTTGTTAATATCGTTCCCCATGCATAGTCACCAATAGGATCAAGTATGTACCAGTAGATGGTATCAGACTTGTTTGAGTTTGACTAATTAAGTCTCCTGATGCTATCACAAAAGATGTGATAGTCGTAGAAAATTGGGAGAATAGTAATTACTTCCACAATAACCCATTAACCTTAATACACTGCAATCTAACTTCAGTTCCAACTCACACCCAGTACCTAGCAACATAGTGGATTTGTGATTGAAAGTCGCTAAATCCAAGATCCTTGGAATAATGGTTTAAGACAATTTCTGGTAAAATTCAACTTTTATTTTTTCATGCCCCACTTTCAGCTACGGGTTCCTGCTATTCAAGAGTTATAAAAACACATTGACAAGAACATAATAGCGAATTATTTAGGAAGCGGGCTGGACTTTTTTTTGCCCACAACCCAAGATAGTTTCCAAAGCAGGGTAGTGGGTGCGATGATTTTTACCGATGGGTTTATTGTGTAATGACAGCTCTTTCTACTTGGAATGCGAAAGTTCTTATGAGAAGCTAACTATCAAACTGACACGAAAAAGGTGACGACACATAAGCTATTGAGATTAACGGACAAGAATGTCCTTTACAAACACTTTGTTGTCTTTTCAGTATCCCAGGAATAACAAATTTTGTCAAAATGTTAATTAAAATAGCAGGACTAGACTTACCAAAGACATTCACTGTAATTGTACAATAAACTGTGTTACCAGCAGAATCAGTTGCAGAACAAGTAACACGAGTCAAACCAAGATTGAATATAGAACCGGAAGACGGAGTACAAGTAGCTACCAGACCTGTATCAACATTGTCTGTGACTGTTGTGTCATTCCAAGTAACCATAGCCTGGCTTGTAGCTGTACCAATGGCAATATCACGAGGGCACGTCAAACTTGGACTCTCATAGTCTAGTATGAATTTAAAGGTAATTAAGAAAAAATAAATTTGAAAATAATTAAACAATTATTTTTATACACTATATTTGTATTGAAATTATACTCGTATATTAATACCATATTAATCTGATTCTAGTCATCCTATTTCGAATCTTTAGACTTATAATATGTGACTAGAACTGAGACTCATTTCTTATGCCAACAATGAAATTCTTATAAAATATAATGGCATGGCCTAGAGTAAATCAGAATTACATCAGGCGTAATGTATTGTTAAACCATACCGGTTACAGGTGTATAAATCTAGACACCATCAAAACTATATTTAGTTTATACGAATGGCTCACAGAGGATTAACAGACAAGAAGACCACTGCATAATCCTGCACTAATCAATGCGGTAAAATAGTGATAAACACCACAGAGTAAATAATTATATGCTTCGTCCTGTGGGCATGCGCGCATATTATGGTTGCTCTGGGTTTTTGGAGTGTTGCAGGCCTCTGTTTTTCTTACATGGATACAAGACGGGAACACAAATTTGCATCGCACAAACGAAAATTCAGCAGGGTACGCAAACTAAAATTTCCCTAGCAGGTGGTGTTTTTTTCTCTCTTATGGATCGGGTATAAAAGACTTACCAAAAATGTTCACTGTAAATGTACAGTAACCTGTGTTACCAGCAGAATCAGTTGCAGAACAAGTAACACGAGTCAAACCAAGATTGAATATAGAACCGGAAGACGGAGTACAAGTAGCTACCAGACCTGTATCACCATTGTCAATGACTGTTGGGTCACCCCAAGTCGCCGTAGCTTGGTGAAATGCTGTAGCAATTGTAATATCACCAGCACATGTAACTCTTGGAGTAACATAGTCTAGTATACGTTTAAAAAGGGATGTTAATTATATTTTTATTTATGATCAAAATTGTGTTAATGTATAAATTGTTTGAGTATTGTTTGTTTTGTCTTGTGTGTGTGCTTTTTTTTTTTGGTTTTTTCTATTCTGTTTTGTCTGGCTATGTTTTGATTGCTCTGTTCTGTCTGTGTGTTTCTGTTGGATCTGTGTTTTGTCTGTATTTGTATGTTTACTTATATATATTTGTATTTTTATCTGTTTATTTTATCTGCAATTTCTAGCTTTAGATGTTCCTCTTCGCAATGTTTTTGTAAATTTTATCAATTCCAATTCATAATGTAATTCAATTATTTAATTATTTTAATTATTCACTTGTCTTTTGTATCTGCAATTTTTAGCCTAGGATGTTCCTCTTCTTAATATTTTTTGTAAATTTTGTTTTTGTTTATTTTATATGTATTGTAATTAAGACATCCTGTGACTGGTATTGGGTGAAGCAATTGAAATTACAAATATTTTTAATATTACAGTACATTATCACATGCTTTGCTCTTTTTTGTCTATGATTTTATTACCATATTAAGATATACAAAATCCAAAAACCTTTTTATCAATTAATGCAAAAATACGGATTGTATTATTCTTAATTCTAATAACAGAAAAAAACGTTATTAAATACAGTACCATGTTGACAGTGGACAGCTTACGCCATAAAATGGCACATAGCATGCCAGCTTTCAGGCAAATTACAAAATGATGTTTACCGACGGACCATTGTAGTCTGTTGTATACTTAATAAACAAATACACCACAGGGTTCTGTTACTGTAGTTTTTAATGCTCAACATGGCCGTTTTCACCAACTACATCCCAATAACGCACATATGTTGACGGACGCCCTCCCTGTTAACAATATACCAAATAATAGTGGGTACTAATCTACTACACTCGTCCCTTAAGATCTTAAGTTCTACCATCAAGCAACCAAACTCAGTACTGAACGAACATAAATGTACTAGGGAAAATTTAACAAACCATGCAACTTAACTAACACATGCAGTACACACACACACACACACACACACACACACACCCACCCTCACATACACAGTACACAGTACTGAAACACATTGCAGTATACCATTTTAAGTTAACCTACAAATCCAATCTTTCTGGTGCCCTTCTAATAACACGCTGGGAGTACGAATTTCTTCAGCAATGTTAATTTTTCATGGACATCCCGACCCAATCATCATCATCCTCTGTATCTTTGTCTTTTAATGTGTTTGGCACCTCCTTCACACCACATTTCTATCACCACCTTTAATCATGTGATAAATGTGAACATATTTCATTCCCTAACCACATTCAACTATATAGCTCAAAGGCATTAATCGTTGCATAACCTGTGCTCTCAACCACTTATCTCTCCTCTGAAATGTTCAGATAAATACGTGATTACCTGGTGAAAACACAATAGGGCTGTTTACCATCATGATGGCCCTTCATTTGATCATGCCTATGTTCAACCAGTTTGGTAAGGGAGGGTTTTAATAAACTTAATTCTTGGTTTACATTTGAAGAAATGTTCTGCAGGGGTGCAACCTCTCATAGTGTGTGGCGTGTTTCGATACATCAGAAGAAAGTTTGAAACGCGATGCTGTAGCGTCAGCTTGCTTCCTTCACTTGTGCGCAGTGCTTGCTTAAAGGCCTTTACCTGACGTTCGGCTGCAGCATTCGTTGCCGGGCAATATGAGGGCTAAAATTTATCCTTAATACCATTGCCTGAAGAAAACTCAAAATTCTACTGACGCAAAGGACGGGCCATTATCAGTAACAAGGAGTTCTGGAAACCCATGCTCAACAAATACCGGCCGTAAGACTTCGATCAAAGCATGCGATGTGAATATCTTCATTATCATGACATCTAACCATTTGGAATGCATCTGTCAAAATAAGGACATTTTGGCAGTTCTTTTCAGTAAAGTCTAAATGAACCCTCTGGAATTTGCGTGTGGCCCACTTCCAAGGATACAAGGGTGGTGACGCAGTGTTATTTTGAACAGATCGGCATGGTACGCAACTAGACGCTAGTAGTTCTATGTTCTTATCCAAATTGGGCAACCAGAAGTAACCCCGCGCAAGCCATTTCATCTCGCATATCCTTTGGTGTGCAGCGTGAAGTTCATTTAATACCAGGGTTTGCCAGTTTTTCAGGTGCAAGTACTCTCATACCCCACAGGATCACTCCGCATTCAACAGAAAGCTCATACTTGCGACTCGCATATGCTTTAATGCTTTCATCGACCGTTGATGGCTAACCAGACATTTTAGGGCCACCGGTGGGTGTTCGGGGGCCGAAGGAAGCTACGGATATTTGACGAATGTTGGTGAATTTTTATTGGTAATTTGATAGGAATCAAGCTACCGTAATGTGAGATTACATTCACGTATGTTTTTTAATGTCGAAATTAACTTCCAAAACCGAAAATTTATGAATAAAACAACGAGAAACCAAGAATATGCAATGTAACGAACTAAATTATTTTTAGATCCGTTTTCCATTTTATATTATTTAGAAGAGGAAAACACCGTATTACATTACAATACTATCCTGTCATCATGGCGAAATCCAAGGTTTTCATAATCCATGTGATTGGGAATTATTAACAACAAAATTACAAATAACAATAATGTCTTACTGTAAATTGTAAGGCCACCAATCTGTGACATTATACTACGGTAAATTAAGAAACACAATATCACCAACGTCACAGTACAAGCTTATAATTCAGAATGAAGTTCTAAATTTTGGAAATTTTGCCTGAAATCTGTAAACCACGAGGTTGCTTCCCCGATCAAGATGTATTCCAAGCATCATAAGGATATCCAAATATAGTAGAACGTAAACCATTTTAAATTAGTCTCATTGAACAAGGGCGGGTCCAGAATCTTTCAAACGGGGAAAGTGGCATTTGTATTCTTTTTTTTCAATACATAACATTAATATGCAATGATATTTTAAAAATAGTTACAAAATGCTGTTTTGACACTTGACACTGTTCTGCTGACTTACGTTCCAATAGATATTTGAACGTAATTAATTCACTGTGAAGAATATATGTTGTTTCATGGGCTTAATTTAATGTGAAAAGTAATATAAACGGTAGTCGGATACCTTACCTTACAATACAATATTATTATTTATTATTATTATTATTATTTTTTTTTTTCACTATCATTTTGTTTCACAAATGACTAATTCCTAATGTCATGCGAAAGATTTTAAAAAATTTAATGGTGTTTTTACAACCTATAACACATTAACTACAGTGTACTGTAAATTCTGTAGTTAACCTTTAGAGAACTTTATTTTTAAAAAATGGCATAATTAAGTATCCTATTGTTTTAGTTAAATTATATGGAGTTTAAATGTGGTTTAATTACAATAGTTTGAAGGTTTACTGTAAGCCAAACATTTACATCTTCATGGTTAGCATAATTACAGCGTCGTTCCATAAAGAGTGCCTACCTCTACCCTATGCCTAAATACATAATTTACGAAGGCGGGCGATTCCATTCTTTCTTCTTCATGCTCGAGGGAGGTTGTCAAGGAAACTTTACAGATGCACATATACAGACGTCAATCAACATTTGGTTGCTCAACTCAAAAAGGGAACTTGTAATGTTCGTTAGAAAATGAAGGAAAACAACAACAATAATGACATTGCAGCGTTCGTAAAATGTTTGTTACAAATGTTCGTAAATGTTTGTCAAAAGTGGGGGCCAATGGCCCCTTCCCCGGGGGGGGGGGGCTAGGCTTCCCGGACAAGGGGATAGCCCCCTCAGACATTAAAAGTGCTTAGGTATTTAACATCACGATGTCAAATACCTAAGCACATTTAATCCTAAACACGTCAGAAACCCAAACACATTAGGCCTGGCCTAAACACATTTAGCTTTCAAACGTGTCACCAAAAACGGGACAACATCGCGTGGAGCTTTTTGTTTAAATGCTCCACGCTGTTTTTACAGTGTACTATACTTTTAATGGTATAAAACACTGTCGTATGGCTGAGGTAGACAAATTAGTAATTGTACACCGAGCCATGGCCCACCCAATAATTTTAGTGTGGGTGAGGGATAAAAACAACCCTAATTACATGACCAAAAAATGCATACAGCCCTTTAATTAAAAACCCGTACTAATTTAAGAAAAAGAAATTCAAAATTCAAAATGGCCACCAGAAAAAGAAAATTTGTTTTGCAGTATAAAGGCTCTAAGTGCCTACATTACCATGATCTTGGTGCCAATACCTATGTTTTTTGTTCAAGGAATCCAATAAAACATTATTAAAATGAAAAAAAAAAACCACACATCTTTATCGTGAAAATGCAAATAATAATTAAAATATTTAAAATGGCCGCAAAAAAAAAAAAAAAAAAAAAAAAAGCGCAAAAAAAAAAAAAAAAAAAAAAAAAAAACAAAAAAAACAAAAAAAAACAACACAAATTTGGCAGTTTAAAGTGCCATACCATGATCTTGGTCCCCTGCCCCCGCTGGCGACACCCCTGAGTGTACCATCTTCAACCATTGTGGAGCTGAGGTTATATCTCTTCCATTTGTCCCTCCCTGACCCCCTCTTAAAATTTCTGGATCCGGCACTGAAAACCGTTTAATACAGTACATCTTCAGAAATACATTAAATAAAACCTATAATTATCAAAAATACCTGAGCTCCACTCCTTCGGCCCCAGCAGGGTGGTACCCCTAGACGCCTTCCCCGGAACCATTTTTGTGAACTCTTTACAAACTTGCACCCGCCCTATAACATTCCTGCGTACGGGCCTGTATAATATGATGAACTTAGGCCTTTGATAGCCAAGGCTTTTCGACCGGAATTCTCATTATTTTTCATTTTCACATTTTCCCCCAATTTTTATTTCATACACTCTTTGCAGACGCCGTTTGGTTCCTTACTCATTCAGACTAGCATCGCATTGCGATCGGTTGTAGCAATTGCGACACCCAATCGCAAAGTAAAATCGTGTGTGAAAGCTCACCAATAGCAGTCGATATGTAATCGATATCGCAATTGTTACCCGTTGCGATTGGGTGCTACAATCTTTATTACTCCCGATTACCACGGAATCTGATCGCAACGAATCACAACGAGTTCCACAGGCACTGCTTGACCGAGGTCAGTCAACTTAGGTCTAGCCACCGGAGGCCTAGGCCCTAGAATGTAAAGTTTGTTTGTGTTGGTCTGAATGCGTTCGTTGATTGCGATCGGGAGTAATCAGTTTTGGATTACCACCGATTACATCGCAACCGATCGCAAGAGAGTGTAGTCTGAATAGGGCAGACGTCTTTTTGGAAACTGCACATGCTCGACATGGCTCAACAACGTCACTTACTCAGTCAGGGTTCGTACAGGTCATGGAAAACCTGGAAAGTCATGGAATTTTAATATCATGTTTTCCAGGCCTTGAAAGTCAGGGAAAATATGGGACAATAATTAAAAGTCATGGAAAGTCATGGAATTTGGTAATATTACAGTATGTGATATTCGAATATGTTCTCACTAGAAGTGTAAATAAATAAA
>NW_022730081.1:33608-55084 GCF_011630105.1 Anneissia japonica | reverse complement strand
TGTTTAAATTTGTATTTTTAATTATTGTGCATCAAAAGGTCCGACCACGGATCAACCGACGTTTTCTGGCCTAATAATAGTACTACTATTACTACTACTAGGCCTACCTAGAGCATACCTACTAAGCCTAGGCTATCCCTATGATATATAGGCCTAAGCCAAGGCCTAAAATTTTAAACTGCTCACTCTACAGAAGTACCTACTTACTGTATAGCCCTTTTTTTGCGGCCCTAAAATATTACTCTATAAGTTGTTTTCTTACCTAACTACTGTAGTTTATCATGAATGATTAATAAATTATATACAACGCAAGATGGAAAGTTTACAAGATGTTTGCTGAGGAAAAATAATCTTTGTATAATAACTTGGAGATCGCTTTTGAAGACAATACTATTAGTTAGAATTTCGCGATTTTCGCGTGGTCGTATATTTCGCGATCGACGTTTCGTCGCGAAAATCGCGAAATATAAGGGCGCGCGAAAAAAAGAGCTATACAGTAAATGCAATACCACCGTACTTTAAATTAATTATTGTTAATTTCTACAGTAGTACCATTTGCTTCATTCTTTTTTTAGATGGTGATGACTTTCACCATAGAGGTATTATAATGCCTCCATGCCTTCACCGATTTTGTTTCTATTCTGTTTGATTTCTTTTTTCTACTAGATCTTCTCTCACACTCAACGACTTCTTCAAGTCAAAAAGTGCTGGAAGTACATCCGTTTCTGCCACATCTGCAGATGCAACATATAGTTCTTCCAAAGTGACAGCTCCAATACCTGTTGCTACAAGAGAAGATACATTGAAAGCAGAAATACTCTAGTGTCTAAAGGTGGTTGAATTCCTGTCGGAACAATAGTTATCTCTTTCAAAGAATGTTCCCAGATTCAGTTATTGCAAAAGAGTTTGTAATTGGGAGATGTTACTGTCGCTGTAATTACAACTGTTCAAATAATAATATATAATAAGATGAAGATTTTTTTTATTGCACACTCTTTATACCATAATTTCGCTTTGCTATGAGATCAACATTTTAAATCTCTCATGTAAAATGGTTCAAAAGTCATGGAAAAGTCATGGAATTCTGGCTAGAAAAGTCATGGAAAATCATGGAAATTAACTCATGAGAAAGTGTATGAACCCTTTCAGTGCACATGCTGACTGGCTGTCTAGCATTTCCAAGCGCATGCTCACTGTGTTTTTATAGATATTTCACGGACGTTCTTAGGTATCTGCGCTTGCCCAGTGCTTAGTTCGGAATTCCCATTCCTTCGTAGTAAAAGCTACCGCTACCGACAGTTTCTTAATTACTGTTTCCTCTTGATCATAGCAGCCTAAAGTGCTGCGCGAAAATGCATATCTGTGTAGACTAGTCTAGTCAGTAGTACGCACTTGGTAATCATTTGTCCACAACTTCGATGCAGCGATGCAGTCGATGTAATCATATATCTAATGCGCACAAGCTTTGTAATTTAAAAAAATGGGATATTCAGTAACTAAGTATGTTAAATCAGTTGTAAATTTATATGAAATTGGTAACCAACAAAATGTACAATCCGAAATGTGTGGATGTATACGACATAACAATCCTAGGCCTGGTTTTAAAAACAGTTAACTTCATTTAAGAGTTTTATGACTGTGGTACTATTCAAAACATCTTGATGTTATAAAATATCAATTTTAATTAAGTTGAGAGTTCATATTCATGGAAACCTAAAACAGTTTTATTAATTACTACTTGGGCAAGAAATACCGAAATCATATTCCATACCATTGTTGTTGTCAATTTCCGTTTAAAAACGATTCCTATAAAAAGTAGTCTTGGAGTCAACTTTGCATGATAATCATTGTATTTAGATTAGTGCGTTAACAGCCCATGGGTGGTTAACAGCCAACAAATCCTGGATTCAAGGTAAATGAGGTAAAGATGGCGTGATAAACGAAATGTTGCTTACCAAAGATATTCACTGTAAATGTACAGTAACCTGTGTAGCCATCAGAATCAGTTACAGAACAAGTAACATCAGTTAAACCAAGACTGAATATAGAACCAGAAGATGGAGTACAAGTAGCTGATAGATGAGTATTAACATTGTCGGTGACTATCGGGTCATTCCAGATCACTGTAGCTTGGTTGAATGCATTACCAATGGCAATATCACCACGGCATGTCACTGTTGGACTCTCGATGTCTAGATAATTGATATTAAAAATGTATGCACTACATTATGACACAAATTTTGTTTTAAATTGAGTTCATGTGTGTATTACTATATCTGAATCTAATCATGTGCTCCGACTTGGAACTCAGAATCACTTTATACTCCTGTCTGGGTGGTAGCATGGTGTATGTTTTTTTTCTTGTTTTATTTATTTTTAATTTTTTGTTGTATTTTTACCTTTTGTCTAGAATGTTTATTTGGGCTTTATACATTTATTATTGTTTATTATATGTAACACAATAATATTATGAATTATACTTAATATAATGATTATTATAATAATAATTATTATAATTTTATTGCAGTAATTATATAATTAAAATAAAATATTTATATAGACAACAAATGTTCGTTTTTGTAAAGCTATAACGGAAACGTAGAACTTACTCAGAACGTTTCGGTCCCTATCAGAGATCTTTATGAACTGACCTGTATAATTATATGATTACAACTAGAAAACACTCGGAGAGTGTATACCTCCATCCACATCATAATTCTCCCTCGTATAAAATCCCCACGAATTTTGCTTTTGAAAAAAGGAATACTTTAATAAAACCGGGATACGAGCGTCATAACCAACTAGACTACGAACACGTGTTTAGTTATGTTTGATCCAGTGACCACTGAAAACTTTTAATAATTGTTCCTTGGAACATTCAAAAAAGTAAGATCGAGTTTATGAGATATGTAGATCTGGGACGTTAGCAATATAAAGTATTCCCAAATTCACACCCAAATCTGGATCATCACCAAAATTTAATCATTGCTTTCCTAAACTTGGTTAACCATCCAAGAAACTTTCATTCAGATCAGTTTGTTTGGAGTCTAGGGTGTTCTCCCTAAATTGTTCTCATATCCACACACTACTCCGGATCGTCACCAAAATTTAATAATTTCTTTTCATTAGGGTTTTGGGATATTTAGGTCTGGGACATAAGCATTTTAAATGCCCACCCCAACAAATTCATATCAGGAAAATGTAATAGTGTCTCTCTTGTAACTTAATTAACTCTTTCATAATGTTTTATTCAGATTATTAGATTAGTTTTTGAGATTTCTAGTGTAGTTTTGCTTTCTTTCAATAGTGTTTACATCAACACCCTATTTCGGATCGTCATCAAGATAAAAAGTAATCATTTTTCAATATCAAATATTATCATCTGAAACATGGTAAATGTGAGGAAGTTCTATTCCACCATAATCTTGCTAATTTCCAGCGCTCAGAATCTAATAAACGAGCAATATGCCCTTTAAAAACCCATGTTTTTTTTCATAAATCCGGACAAATAAGATAAAATCATGATAAACAATGTAATGGTACTGTAATACTAAGTGACTTACTAAACAAATTCACTGTAAATGTGCAGTAACCGGTTTTTCCAACAGAATTAGTTGCAGAACAAGTTACATCAGTTAAACTTGGACTGAATATAGAACCAGAAGATGGAGTACAAGTAGCTGACAGACCGGTATCAACATTGTCAGTGACTGTTGGGTCATTCCAGGTCACTGTAGCTTGGCTTGAGACTGTATTAATTGCAATATCACCAGGACACTCACGGGCCAAAGATAATCTTCGGCATGTTAAAAGCAATCGTTACATATCTGGGTAAAACTCTTTCCTATAAGATAGGTCTATTTTGAAATGTTTTTTTTTTTGCCAATTGTTTAATTGTGTTTACCTCTATAATTTTACAGTTAGAGGCTTCTTCTACCATGATTCTCAAATCATACATCACGACTCTGCAATCATTACAATTTTAACACATTCTTAAAAGTTTTTACTTCCCCTGAGTTGCTATGTCAAATCTAGCTAAGCTAATAAGACCAAGGCCCATCTTCTGAGTTTATTTTTTTAATTTGTTTTTTTTGTTATGTTTACAGGGTTTCATTTTAGATCTGAGTGGGTAACCCTACACACAAAGCACCCAGTAAACGATATTGGCGCTATTTATTCTTCTTATGGCCTATAATATTCTGCTCATTTTCAAACCATTCCCGTGAACATTAATAGGGGTATCAAACTTAGTATTAAACATACTGTTTATTTATTCTTTATTCAAACTTTATTTTTTATAGAAGGTAACCCTTCCAACTGGACCACGAAGGCCAGCTGATGTTCAGAGGCCCCTATTAAATATATAAAACACATCAGAGAAAATGTTTCAACAATAATTAGATAAATACAATAGGTACAAAAGCACAAAGAAGCACAAACACAAAAAACACACAACAAAATAATATTTAAGAATATCCATAAATATATAGGATAAATATAAACAAATGAATAATAATAATAAATAAAATAATAAATCAATAAAAATTGATAAATAGATAAAAAATGTAAATAAATTGATGTATTCAAGCTATCAAAATGTTTTCTATTTAGATTTAAAAGTAATGAGGTTTGTACATTATCGCAGTGAAATTGGGAAGCTAATAAAACACGTAGAAGCTAAATAACTAAATGCACTTTCGAGTTTCACTTTGGGTTCGAGTAAGTTTCCCCTGGATGCACCTCGTGTCCGGGAGCTGACAGGGACCATGGAAAAGCGCTTTGTCAAGTAACCCGGGGCAATGTTATTAGGCGCTCTGAATGTTAAACAGCCTACCTGGTACCGCACCCTCTAAAACACTCACATTATCTTAAGTGATGTTAAAAGAGTGTCAGTGGAGGTGCGTGGTGGAGTTTTTAATATAATTCGTATTGCCCGGTTTTGAAGATTTTAAGATTTTGCAACGTGTGTGATAAAGTGGGTGAAACACAGTAAGGCACCGTAGTCATTGTGCGGAAGTATATGTGTGTTTTAAAGTAAAAGTGCGGTTTGTTTATCAATAAATTTACGAATCCAACCCAGAATATGGACTTTAAATGAAAGTTTTCTGCTAAGCTTACTGACATGGGTATGTCAGTTAGGCTTGTTATCAAAATGAACACCGAGGTGTTTATGGGTTTTAAAATATTTCAAAGATTTGTCCGCAAGCTTTACGTCAATTTATTTATCTTTAAGCCGCTGAGATGTGCCAATAAGCATCACCTCAGTTTTGTCAATATTAGGAGTTAACCTGTTAGCAAACAGCCAAGTATTGAAAATTTCAATATCTTCAGATAAGTGGTTATTAATAAAATCAAGCGAACTGCGAAAGAAAAACGGTGTCATCCCCATAAAAATCTACCGTGCTATGTTTAATTATGAAAGCTAAATCATTAACAAAAATAGTGAATAAGAGTGATCCAAGTATGGAACCTTGAGGAATTCCGTGTTTAATGGTGCATAATTGAGAGAGTGTATTTTTAAATTTAAGTATTTTGGGATCGATTATCCAGATATGAGGTAATCACAAATGACAGACAGGTACAATCCATACCGGTACAGCTTCTTTATTAAGACCTAGTGATTGACGGTGTCCAACGCCTTTCTTAGATCAATGAAAACTGCAACAGTAGGACAGCCACTATTCATGGCATCGAGCCAATTGTTATATGTATTGTATATTATGTCATCATTGATGATGACATATGACATAATTAATGTCGAAATATTGAATCCCAACACGATGGCGTGTATTTCAATACTTGGAGTATGTATTATACTTTCTTATCTGAGATTAATCAGTGGACCTTTCGGTTTTTAAGAAGCCGGATTGGATGACAGTGTAGGCCAAGCGAAGTACCAGAGTCCACGCCCTGAAGCTGCTCCAGAACAAACTCACTCGAAACATTCTGAAAGAGTAGTGTTGAATAATATATGAACAAGGATCAGTATCAGTAAAGTTCAGAGCACGATTCTACTCGGACGGTATAATAACAACATAATTGTTAAAGGCATTGCTAATTTCATCATTATCAGAAGTTAAAGTAGCACCACTGGCATAAACAAATGAAGGGTGAAAATTTATGGATGATGATATATTAGGGTCAGTTGAAGAGTTTTTGATATGGTTTTGATAGTACTCAATTTTAGCCTTCTTACATAATTTATCAATTTTGAAAATATTTTTTGAATGTTTGCATGGCGAATGCTTGCAGTACACAACGTAAACAGTTTTGAAAAGAACTTTTGTTGTTGGTTGATAATATCTCGACGTTTCGATTGAGTTGCTTCAGTCGTCTTCAGGAAAATAATATCTGCAGAAATTCCAAAACAGTGAAATACTTATATGTTTTGGGTAGTGAGAATTGCTGGCGATTGGTTGTAAACTAAACAATAGCTGAGACTACCTGTGAAAAGTCTAATACAAAAGCCAAGATTCACAGTCTGTGCAAAATGGTGGGGCGTGGCTAGAAAGCTAAGACAGTGGCATTGTTCTTTCTAGGTGAAAGAAAGCCCAAAACAATAAACATGGTTTACAGTGTGGCGGGAAAAGTGTTATGGTGATCGTCATCTGCACCAGGGTTCGGATGAACATCACCGCATAAGTTTATTTGTACTGTAGAATTTGAGTTTGGATACCTAAGGATGGGGCTGCAGTAGCGTTTCTGCTCTTGACCATTGTGTACAATCTGATAGCAAATTTGCATACAATGACTTACAGTTGAACAGGTACGGTATTGAGTTTTCCGATGAGCAAAATCAAGTTTAATCCAGATAAGTTTGGGTTGCTATGATGAAAAGCCAAAAAAAAAAATAAATAAATAAAAAAAAGACAGGTTTGATTATGCTATTTAGTTTCGTGCTACACTTACATGGTGCAACACTCTTCAGAACAAATTACCTAAAGACTAAGATAGATTATTAACACAGATTAACTAATTGTAAAACTGAGCATGTGCAGAGTAAAGGCGGTAATACAAAGGCAGCTGTAGACTATGATCGTTAAGTGATTAATAATATATTAAACAGCGAAAGATAAACTACGGTATATATCGTGGATGCACGATTGCACTATGGTTGTTATACCTGGTCTTGAACGCGTTTTCCGTGAGTCATACGTACGTTTGGTCTGGTTTGTTGTCAGGTGAGACTGTATATCCCTATGCAGGCTGGTATCTGATGCGTAATACAATTTTTTTTGTGCAAATATATCATTCAGTAAGAGGTGGCGCTGTTCAAACGTGTTCTAATCGCCTATTCCTTTAATTTTGATTTTTACATAATTTTATTCCTTTTCAACGTATTTAATTTGGGTTTTGATGTTGTATCCGTGAACTTCTGATGATAACTTATCAATTATCGTAGTTCGGAGTGATTACATAGGATTTTTCGTCAGTTGTGCGTCCCTGTTTTAAGCCTTTCTCCCCAGGCCTAGGCTAAGCCCATTTCCCTACTGTCTTGAAGACAGTTGAGACACGACTACACACCACGCGAGGAACCGGGAAGGACAAGCGGCATAGGAACACCCGCCACATTCCATAATGGCGATACTACCTGTTGTTAGTAGAAACCTTAACATGTACAGCTACTCCATGTAAGACTTACTTAGCCTGAATATTTGTTCCACAATCACAACTATTTCACAGGAACTAGAGGCCAGTATCAACCGCTTACATATTTCTGTTACCTTATGTACGATTCGAAAGGAACCTTTTCCAACTTAAAATCAAAGCCTGGGTCTACCTCCAAGCGGCGTAGGAGTAGGCGTGGAGGTACACATATTCGCCGAAAAATCGGTGTTGTTGTCTCTGACCGAAGGCCCAGGCGTCGGCAGTTGCACACTGGAATACTACATGCAAATCTCAGAACAGTACGGAAGCTGAAACATGTAAGTAAAGCCAGAGAAAAATACTTACCAAAAATCTTACTGTGCAATGCAAGATCATTGTGTAACAAAATGGATGAATTTCACACTCTCATCCAGCAGTTTGAGATTGACATAGCTGCTATTTCCGAGACCTGGTTTGCACCCTCTAAGCCAGAGGAATTTTTTCAACTTGATAACTATGATATGATCACAAAAAGCAGAACTAATAGAAAAGGAGGCGGTGTATGTTTCTACACCAGGAGTGACCTCAAAGCTCAAAGATTGGACATCGTTCCCGATAATTTGGAAGTTGCTTGGATAAAAATACGCCCACATCGATTACCAAGGAATATTTCATTACTCTTCTTCGCATTATTTATTCACCACCAAATAACCCTAACAAAGATGCTTTGATTGAACACCTTATTGATAGTACTGACTCTATCACTACAAAACATCACCAGGCCGGCTTAATACTCCTTGGTGACTTTAACGACCTTGATACATCACTAATTTCTACGCAATGCAACCTTAAACAAATTGTGACAGGCCCTACGAGAGGTGATGCTACACTTGACAAGATTCTGACTAATATTGCCCAATATTACACAACCCCAGAGATACAATGCCCAATTGGCAATAGCGATCATACTATAATACTTTTGACACCTAAACAAATAATAAATCAGAATAATGCCTTATGGGTTAAAACCGTCCGCCCAATGAAAGATTCGGACATCCGAGCCTGTGGTACTTGGTTATCATGTCATCAATGGAAGGAAATCTTTGACAAGGATACCATCCAAGAAAAAAGTGTCGCATTTACAAGAAAAAAGTGACGCATTTTACAACACAGTATACTCGGCTATGAACAATTTTTTCCCAACCAAAACAATGAGGTTACACCAAGATGACAAACCCTGGATGACACCCAAGATTAAATCTCTTATTAAGGAGAGACAGTTTTCTATAACAACAAAAATAACCCAAAAAGGAAGCGACTACATAATAAGATCATTGCGGAAATCAAGAAAGCAAAGGCAGATCACTATGCAATTAAGGTGCACCGTAATAAGGACAACAACCCTTCGCAGTGGTACCAGCGAATTAGAGTTATGACTAACCGTACCAAGACTCAAACGAATATTAAGATGCCTGACAATGTTAACTCTGATATAAAAAGTATTGCCAACTTCATTAATACAAATTTTGTTAAAGTAGCTAATGGTCTCAAACCTTTAGATCCCTCAAATTTACCTGCTTAAAAACCGGATCCATATCATTGCCCTGAAGTTCATGAATATGAAGTATATATTGAGGTTATGAAAATTAAATTAGGCAAAGCTGGTGGCCCGGATAATATCCCAGCTAAATTCATTAGAAATTTTGCTTATGAACTTAGCAAACCACTTAGAGTTATGTTAAACCAGTCGTATAAAGATGGCCAGCTTCCTTCCCAATGGAAGAACGCTTCAGTCATTCCCATCCCCAAAACTAGACCTGCATCATGGGATCAGTTGAGACCAATAGCACAAACTGATCATTTTGCGAAAATTGCGGAAGGTTTCATGGCCAAGTGGTTGCTTGAGGACATAAGTACCCCAATCAGTACGGTAATCGTAAAGGTGTGTCTACCACTCAGTATTTAGTTAAGTTACTAGATGAACTTTATAGGAACTCAGATAAAGTAGGTAAGTCTAGCAATCTTGTGGTTACAGATTTCAGCAAAGCCTTCGATCATATTGATCACAATGTATTTATAAACAAACTAATTGACATGCATGTCCGCCCCTCAGTTATCTCATGGATTTCATGCTTCT
Source organism: Anneissia japonica (assembly GCF_011630105.1). Taxonomy (NCBI): domain Eukaryota; kingdom Metazoa; phylum Echinodermata; class Crinoidea; order Comatulida; family Comatulidae; genus Anneissia; species Anneissia japonica. The sequence goes on along the minus strand of NW_022730081.1, from coordinate 45,360 downwards.
TACGAGACAGAACACAATGTGTCAAATATCAGGGTACTAGTAGTGATTGGTAAATCACCAATGGTGGCATCCCACAAGGTACTAAACTAGGACCTCTCTGCTTCTTAGTAATGATTAATGAAGCACTAAGTGATTCCATCCATACCTTTAAATATGTTGATGACATCACACTTGTTGAAAGTAAGTTGCCCAATCAACCTAGTCGTATACAAGAAGATTTAGATACCTTTGGTAAATGGAGTAAGGAAAACAACATGAACCTCAACCCAAGTAAATGTGCCACCATGAAAATTTGCTTCTCTAAAAATCAAGTTGATGATCCCCCCTTGACTATTTGTAGCACTCCGCTTAAGGTAGTAGATTCAGTAAGAATATTAGGCATTCAACTCACCTCTGATCTTAAATGGAGAGTACATATGACTAATATTATATCTAAAGCTATTATGGTAGACTATATATGTTGAAAATGTTAAAACACTTCAATCTCCCTTTGCAAGATTTGATCGCTATCTTTAATGGCTTTATAAGACCCCTCACAGAATATGCTGCACCGGCCTGGCACTCACAACTCACTGATAATCAAACCAAGAATCTGGAAAGAATCCAGAAGAGAGCCTGTAAAATTATGTTAGGACACCGTTATCATAACTATGATAACGCACGCACCCTGTGTGGATTAGCCACACTTAAAGAACGCAGAGAGAAAATTTGCCTTGACTTTTACAACTCACTAATGGTCAATTTTAAAAATTGGATCCCTAAAACCAGATTTGAGTGCCATGGTAGGAAACTTAGAAATGCCAATCAACTGTCTCTCCGTAGTCATAGGACCAAAAGATATTTTAATAGCCCATTGCAATATATGACCAGACTTTGGAATTTTCCATAAACTTCACTTAACATGTCTTCGACTTCATTCGTTCTCTGTAGCATTTGATACCATTGTCTGATATGAAGATTAATCCCTTTTTTGCTCGGAATATATCTTCCACGGCCTTCTTTTTAGTAATATTCACGAATACAGACAAATGAATCTGTACCCCAACGCTGAACAACGACGTGTCTCTTTTCCGAAAGAAATATATGCTCGGATGCTACAACAGTTTCTCTTTTCTCCATAATAGGTCGTAGTGTTGGAGTAAACGAAGCGGTAGGCTGCATAACACGTTGTATAGTATTGTTTGCCTTCTCAACAATCTTGGATTCGGTGTAATCGCCTATTGGTTTATAGAAATTCATTCTGGTATTATTTATAACAGTATTTCACATAGACGAGAGTTGAAAGTTATTTCGATGCAGTTGAGAAGTCTGATACTCTTACCTAAATTTCTATTTTATAGAGCCTAAACTACCATCAACAAACACACATTCATACAAGCATTATTACTATTATTGTTATTATTATTTTTTTTTTACTACCGGTACTATTTCATTATTATCATTTTTATTACTACTATTATTTTATGTATATTATTTTTACTACTATTATTAAAAATACCCCCGCATTTAAAAAGTTTAACATATCGTTCATTGGTTAATTTCACTCATGACATCATGAGCCCGCATATCTATCGGATTTTTGCTACTCATCAGACGTAATCTAAACGCGCATCGCTTATTGGTTGATTTCAATCAGACGTCATAGTACCAACGCATGTTTCGATCTTTTCATTATACGTCATTATTCATCAGACTTCAACGTGACTGCGCCTGTCATGAGAAAACCCCGCTATGCGTCATCAGTTTGAAAAACCCGCTGTGCGTAATCAGTCAACAAATCATTCAGCCTATCCTTTCTGGAACACTCATAAGATCATTAAATGTAAGTTATTATCACTATTATTTTACGTTGAGACATTCTCAACAACAACAGTTCTTTTCAGAACTATTTAGATAGGCGAGACATACGTATACTTCACACATATCATCCTTGACAAACATTTTTGAATAGAAATAAAGTTGCTACAAGACTTGACGCTATCCCCAGCGAAACGTTGATTAGAGGAGTCTCTGTAATCCTATTGTGTTCAGTATACGATTGATCGAATTTTTTCTGAAAATACATAAATAAATAGATTGGTCTAAATAAAATAAATAAATAGTACATATAAAATATAGAGAAACAAATTGCAGTTTGAATTTATTAATGAACGATTTTTATCACGAAAAAAAAGTGACTTACCCATCCTCCTTTCAAATTAATCCATTCCAAAAATTCCGTCTTCACGAATTTGTCTACACTCTGTATTACTTGATCAATCAAATCAGTTCTGTTTCTATCTTTACATAACACAGCTAATTTCGCTCCAATCACAAACACCATAATTATACGGCCCCCAGTTTATGGTATTATCACTAAACATCTCTGTTAAAACGTCTTTTAAAAACGTCTCAATATTCTCATTTGAATCAAGCGATACTTCTCTTGTCAAATTATAAACATGTTCATCGCATGCATTATACATCTTTTCGCAAATTTGAAAAAATTACAGTTCATATCTCCTCTATATTCCATATCATTGCCTACCTCCGAGTTGGTAGTAGCAGTTGATTCGGTTTTTCCGGACATGTTTGAAAAAATAATACAGATAAAAACGCACCTGACGTAGAGTAACACGAACTTATAATAGTTTATTTTTGTTGTAATGGAAAGACAATCAAGTCTCCTACATCTCCTACATACATTATTTACGAATATTTTAATTTTCATCATTATAATTTTTTATTACAGTACCATTATTTTAAATATATTATTTTACAACTGTTATTAAAACATACACACTACTTTAAACAAAGAATAAACAAACGTTACTCAGACATCACGGACCAGTACATATCACGATTTTTCATTATTCACCAGCCCTTATTTAGATGGACACGTTGCTCATTGTTTAATCTAACTAAGACGTCATGTGCCCGGACTTGTCTGGGTACGTCTCTCATTGGCTAATTTCACTATACGTCATGTACCCTCAAATCTATCGGATTTTCATTATTTATCATACCATGGTCAGGCCTCAACGTGTTTGGAACAATCTTTTTGAAAATCCCGCTTAATTCACTACTATAGGAAATTGTGTAGAAAAAAAGATCGCCTTTTGGAATAGCAATTTACATTGCATTGGAACAAGAATTTACATTACTATATACTAGTTGTGAAAACAGGATGAGATCACCCAAAGTAAGTTTTATATTATAATTTTTATTATTATTATTATTATTATTATTATTTAACATTCTGACAATCACAACAGTTCTTTTCAGAACTAATTAGAAAGGAGTATTATTATTAACATACGCCTACACTTATTATGCTAATTAAGGGATTAATAATATTGATAAGAAAAAATTAATATAGACCTATTCTCATGCAAATTAAAGGAATATTATTATAATTATTAATATAGGCCTACCATCATTATGCTACTTAAGGGATTAATAATATTGATAAAATTATTTCAGACCTACCCTTATTATGCTAATTAAAGGATTAAAAGTATTAATATTAATATTAATATAGGCCTACCCTCATATGCTAATTGAAGGATTAATAATTGATAAAATTTTATTACTACCAGCTTATTAATTTCAAGGTGAAATTTCCTCAAGTAGTACTATAACTACTTACAAGTTGCTAATAACGGTAGCAAGGCACCGGCTCAAGAAGTAACTCCTGAGCCTTTATTGCATGTCACAAAAAAAAAAAAAAAAAAAACCTCAACTAAAATACAAACAACCATACAAATGCATAAATGCTAGGTATTTTGATTGTCCATTGCCATTTCTTGCATGTCTTCTAAGTCATAATATTACCGTAACAAATTTTCCAAACAATGTCACTTTATGTTTTTTTTTATGTCGTACACAAATCCATCAAAACTATAAACTTAGTCCGTTAACAGCCTGTGAGCGGTTACAGACATAAATTACTCTTTAAAATTCTGAATATTCATCCAAAACTAATAAATGCGGTAAAAATAATACTTAGGAGACTTACCAAAGACGTTCACTGTAAATGTACAGTAACCTGTGTTACTAGCATCATCAGTTACAGAACAAATAACATCAGTTAAACCAAGACTGAATATGGAACCAGAAGACGGAGTACAAGTAGCTGACAGACTGGTATAAATATTGTCAGTAACTAATGGGTCATTCCAGTTCACCGTAACTTGGCTCGCGACTGTATTAATTGCCATATCACCAGGACAAGTGACATCTGGACTCATATAGTCTAGAAAACATTAAAAGGTTATGTTATTAAAACAAAACATTTTTAAATATTTGTAAGACTTACTGCTCTACACAATCACATTTGGTTTCAAATTGTATTCATGTGTGTATTACCAGATTGATAATTCCATAATAATTTGAAGTGGACTACAGTATTGTCAGGACAGTTTGGATGGTTGCTCTTCATCATTGTTATGGACGATTTTTGTTATTGTTACTATTATTCTAATAATAATAATAATAATAATAATAATAATAGAAATAATAGTAATAATAATTTATTTTTATTATTAATTATTATTAGTGTTGATAGTATAATTAATATTCAGTAGGATTACATAATTACTATGTGAAGTCTTACATTGATTACCTATATGCCAAAGAGTAGAGGTATATGCTAACTGGGAAACTCAATTGTATGAGAATAATAGCCAGTATAGCATTTACTTGCATCTATACTACCAAAGTGAAAGGGTGTGGCAAATAGAGGTTAGCTGTAAAATCCTCAAATTTACACGCAGATGTCAGTATATGCATTTCAGTTACATATGAGTGAGAATAAGATGTCAAACGATTTTATCGTTTTTCCATGATTATGACTTCATCTGAATTGATTTGTCAAAATATTTTGCTATCGTATACAAGATAAATCGTCATCGAATCGTTCTAGTGTTAAAACTCTTATTTCGTTTGTATTCTACATGAATAATTGCTTTTTATCGTTAATCGATATCGCTGCAAGTATTAACAGGCCTTTAGTCTCTATTTATTTAATTTAATGTACTATATGACACTTTAATAATAAATACAACCCAACAAATCAGTTTGTTGTATTATAGAGATTAAGAATTGTACATTTAATAACAATCTAATAAATTAGTTAATTATTTATTTAGGTAAATACAATCTAATAATTAAGTACAACCTAACCGGGTTGTATTTATTTAACTAACTAAATGTATGATACTTAAAGAAATACAACAGACATTATGATGCTCTATGAGTGAATTTAATAATAAATACAACCTAATAAATTAGGTCTAGTTAATGCAATAAAGAAATAAGTGAACTTTTATTATTAGATTGTATTATTTTTGTTATTAAATGTACTATAATACTTAATACATTTACGTAAATAAATACAAGAATTGTCGATATTATTTACATTAATAAATAAATACAGCCAACCAACTAACCAGAGTGTCTTTATTCAAGTAAATGTACTGTGATACTTAAAAGAAGTACAACAAACAGAAATGATGAATAAATAAGTAATAAATAAATAATTTAATAAGTAATACTAATTAAACTTAATTAACAATCTTATTTGAAGTATTATAAATTAATAATTATTAATATATTATTTATATATTTATTAATATATATTAATGAACTGCTATATTACTAGGTTGTTATTAAATGTACAACACTTGATACAACAAACTTAAAGTATCACATAGTACATGATACTAAATGTATGGTACTTAAAGTAATACAACATACGATGGTGATCTATGTGTGAATTTAGTAATAAATACAAACTAATAAATTAGGCCTAGTTAATGCAATAAAGAAATATGCGAATTTATTTTTATTATTAGGTTGTATTGTTATTGTTATTAAATGTACTATAATACTTACATAAATAAATACAAATTATTAGATTGTATTTACTGTCCTTAAATAAATAAAACCTAACCAAATTGTATTTATTCATGTACTATGATGCTATAAATAAATAAATTTATTATTTATTTATTTATTCACCAAAACAACAGCGGACACAAATCCGCCACTTACAGTATGGTTAACAAAGGACGAGACGACGGAAACAGAAACACAAACAAAATTAATTTTAACTAATCACGCCTAAAACGCTACGACGGAAAATGTGCAGATTGGAGTTAAATAAATATAAAGACGGATAGTCCTGAACTAACTTGTTATACGAGGAACTTAATCTTCTAATAAACCCGTTTTTTAAAATATTGACTCTACTTAAAGGAACGTAAAGAACATCATTATTTCTTAAAATACGGACAGGAACACGAAGGGCAAAATTAGGTACTAATTCACAATCAAAGATAGAAGTCAAACATTTAAAAAGAAATATAAGGTCATTAAAATTTCTACGGGACTGGGGTAATTTAATTGAGAACTTAAAATTAATATTAGTCTGATTGTGACTGTTTAAAATTAAAAAGAAGAGGTCCTAAAATGGAACCTTGGGGGACGCCAGATTGGACTGGAAGCCAACCCGACGTCTCTCCATCAATGACTACTCGCTGCTGTCTACCATCTAAAAAATCTTTAAACCATGATAAAAGATTAGGGCAAAAGCCATAATATTGTTTAAATTTAAGAATAAGTAAATTATGCGGAACTAAATCAAATGCTTTAGAAAAATTGGAATAAATAATATCACATTGCCCCTTGTCATTAATAACCTCGTAAACGGAAGTCAGGAGACAAGCTAGATTTGTCTCACACGACCTGCTGGGCACGAAGTCATGCTGGCAAGGAGAAATGGCAATAGAAACGCGAGACCAAATATGATTAAACATAATTTTTTCAAACAAATTTGAGATGGTAGGCAGCAGAGAAATAGGTCTATAGTTAGTTACTGACTTCTTTGAACCTGATTTGTAAATTGGAACTATGTTGGATTGTTTCCAGATAGAGGGAAACTTTCCAGCAGACAGGAACTGAAAGAGGCTTGGCACACACCTTTAAAACATGATTACTCAGTTCGCACCCAGATGCTTTATAAGTTATTACAGAAGAAAGCGCTTTATAAACTGATTCAGGCTGAATAACTGGCAATGCCAATATATCTAGTGAAGCTTCAGGGAGAGCTAAATGCTAGTCAGTTATTGACAAATCCTTTTGAAAAAAAGAATGAAAAAAAGAGTTAAACAAGACGGCTTTGTCCTTAGCGTTTTCCGCGACCTTGTCCCCGTAAGTCATTACAGAAGGATAAGAGGACGACTTGGTTTTTGTCTTCATCCAAGTCCAGAAACGTTTTGGATTTGTTTTTACGTTGTCGGACAAGGTACGAATATAAAGAGAATATTTCTTTTTTGCCAAAGTTTTAAATTGTTTCCTGGCTGTATTAAATTCGTTTTTATACTGTATTAGTTCATATTTTTTCCACATTCGAAAAAAATGTTCCTTCCGCCTCAACACGGCTCTAACTTCATGGTCGAACCAAGGCGGCATTTTGCGCCTGAATGTCTTAATGGGGACAAGGTCACGGAGTGCGTCGTCAATTAGATCATAAAATAGAGTTAAACTTTCATTAACATCATAAATGGGAACAATAATGTCAAAAGGAATGTTTTCAAACAGACTAATAAGGTCTTTGTCGTTAATTGCTTTGAAATTATATGATTTTCTACATTTATTATAACAAAAATTAGTTGTCCGAAAATAAAAAAAAAAATCAATAGAAGAATGATCAGACTGGAAGATATCTCGACCAATAACGATGTCGGTAATAAGTTCAATTGAGCTACATAAAATTAAATCAAGAATGTTATTATTGCACGTAGGGTTCATATTACATTGAAATAAATTAAGACTAGAAATTAAACTATCTAAAAAGAGTTCGTCAATAGAGTTGGTGGGTGCTAACCCAGTGCCATCATTTTTCCATACGATATTGGGAAGGTTTACATCGCCAACCAGAATTACTTGATGACGAGGGTAGACAGCTGTTGCATCTTCAATAGATTGAGCTATTTTTAATATGCTTTCCCGTCCACAAATCGGTGCTCTTAGACAACTCCTATGAGAACCGTCTTACTTCTACTTATTTTTACTTCAACCCATAAAAGTTCAACGTCAGGGTGTTCAAGCTGAACCATTCTTCTTGATTTAAAAGTATTAGATGCCAGCAACATGACACCACCACCCCTTCTTCCATCATTTCTGTCCTTCCTATAAATAGTAAATCCAGGACAGTGCAGTTCTGCATCGGACACATACGCATTTAGTCATGTTTCAGAGAAACAAACAAAATCGAATGAACTACTTAAAAGATGACCTTGTAATTCTGAGTTATATACGTCCAATTTATTTTTTATGCTTCTGATATTCTGATAGTAGAACTTGGGTGTGTTATTTGGGTTACCTTGTGTGGATGATCTAATAGAGTTAGAGTCGTGTCTGTTTGATTTGGCCATTGGCCCAGGGTTGACTTCAATGTCTCCGCATTTAGCAAGAGTTGGCTGGAATGTTGCGACACACGATCTAGCTGTGTAGTGTGGAACCCTACCTCCAATGTACTTGATTGACCAAATATCCCTCCGCACGTGCTTGGAATTTCTGTTGAAAGCCAGCAAATTAATGAAGCTTGACCAATATCCACACGGCTGGTCATCGTTGGTAGGTATTGTGTGGAACGTGTAGTAATCTACTGTTGGGCCTAGAAAATAGCTGATATATTGAGGTAAATATCCTTCAAACAACACAATACTACGACTTCCTGTACAGTGAACAACACTAACATTCGGTTTAGGTTGATAGATGCAGCTATTGAAAGTAAGTTTGTGTGTTAAATTGCAAACAAACAAGTAAAAGTAGAGATCAATCAAAAAGCAGCTCCTTCTGGTAGCCATCCTTAATAACAAACAGAAATACAGTACAACAAACAGAAATGGTGATGCTCGATGGTAAACTTAGTAAAATACAACCTAATAAATAATTAGCCTAGTTAATACAATGAAGAAATAACTGATACTTTGTTAATCATTCTATGAACACCAAGAATTACCATATGTGTAGGATTAGCTGGGTGTGTAATAGCTCCTGTCTATGTCTTAACCAACACCCCTATTCTAAAATGGATCATTTCTTTGTTGTTAGAAGAAATGTTATTGGTTCTTACAGATAGTTTTTCCTACTGACATTATTTCATTATTATTTACTAGCTTTATTATTATTTACCAGCTTCCGGGTTGCGTATGATGTGATAATTCTCCTGCAGACATAGGTTGCATCGCTTATAAACATTAGAGTTTAGTTTGCATTTAGATAATATTCGCCATTGTATTTTATGTTTTACATTTCACATTATGCTTCCAAACATATTGTCTAAGCGTGGTACTGTTTCTATAATTTAACATTGCGGGATGAACTAGTATGCCATTATACCTACTTTTAAAAGTATTTTCGGCGAGTCCGACTTACGTCTCAACCTTATTGTTGTCATCCCTTGTGATAGTAGCCTGATAAACTACACCACTGGCTAAACATTACCAGACAAAGGACATTAATTACGGGAATTACATTGTTTGATCATGGACCTGTTCGATCATGGACTTATTAATAGGTCCATGGTTTGATGTCATCTAAGTGTTTATCCTTGTCGTTCTTATTTAATACATTTTTGTTGTGAGCGGATATTATCGATCAAATGTTGGGTATACAGCTATAACTGATCTTGATAGTGTTCCTATTAAACATTTTTCGTAGAACATGATCATGTAGAAAGCATTCATCTACAATTTCAAGAAATACCTTTAAGCAGTGGCGTATCTAGGGGGTGCAGGGGGGGGGCTCCCACGTCCCTCCAAAACTACTCGCGCCCACCAAGTCGCCCCCGAAAAAAACCACCTAAAATCACCTTATATTGCGAGATAGCGCCCGTCAACTAATCATCGAGTTCCCCACTTCACCTTCGCCCCCTCCCATCAGCACCCCCATTTTAAGACTTTTAGATACGCCACTGGCTGTAAGATGGATTGAACCATTTTTTTTCTTCTTGTCGTTGGGTTGCGCGTTGTGAATGTCGGATTGTAACCCGCTTTCGTTGAGAGCTTCCTGATGTATCACCCACTAATGTAACGATCAACCACTAATGTAACATTAACCACTGTTGTAACAAAAATCAACCACTAATGTAACATTAACCACTATTGTAACAAAAATCAACCACTGTTGTAATAATTCATTAACCACTATCGTAACAACGATTTAACAACTGTTGTAACAAAAATAATTAACCACTAATGTAACAACAATTTAACCACTAATGTAACAATGTACAATATATAGTAGTCTCCGAGCCGAAACCTTATGTACATTAAAAAACAAATTTCATATTTTATAATGGTTGTGGCATTTTTAAAATTTTATATTTTTTTATATAGAGGTTAAAGGTCAGATTTAAAAAAATGTCTCAACAAGCCCAAATTGGACAGGGATAGTCCCTGTGACATTGTAAGTATTAGTAAATATTTTTTCTGAAGTTGAAGGTCAAAGGTCATGAAAGGAAAATCTTTTTAAAAATGATTGGCTTTTTGAAAATGTTGAGACTTGATATAAAATGTTAAAGGTCAGATTTTAAAAATGGTTTGAACAAGCCCAAATTGCACAGGGATGCCTGGATGGTCCTAATTAGGTTACTTAAAGGCAACGCTAGGGTATAAAAAGGGGCACTAATAATTTGAATGGATGTTAATCCTCAGTGGTACTAAATTTTTTTGAGTAAATAAATGCCTAGTTATACTAAAACGATAACGATTAACGATAAAAAATATTTTTATATTTTATCGTTTTTCATTATTATCATTATTATTATTATTATTATTATTATTATTATTAGGAATTTGACTTGATTTATTAAAATATTTTTTATCGTATACACGGTAATTTTTTTTAATGCGAATAACTGATTTTTTTTTAATTGTTGACTGTTATTTTCAAAATATAAACATGCCTTCAGGCATCACCATGCTGCCTGGGTTTGGTTAATCAAGTCTGAAAGTGTAAATTGATATGTCATCAGAATATAGTTTTTGTTAAAGTATCTCCAAACTTCTCTACATGCTGTTTATTTTTGTCATATCCCGGCTGTTTGATTTTCATTGTTATTATCTGGTTTTTGCTTTTGATCACTCATTCCTATTTGCGATTTTGACCTAGTCATATTTTTATTCTTTTTTATTTTATTCATTCGTGTAGTTTTATATCTACGGGTTTTATTATAACGTATTGTTTACTTATTTCCTATCTTCTTGATGTAGCTATGCTACACTCATTTTTATTCTACTTTTTCATAACATTGATTTTTTTTACTTTTTTATTTATTTACCTCGCTCTTGACATTATTTATTTATTATTTTACATATTTTATACTTGCGTCCATTGTGGCCTAAATGTTATGCTATGTTTCTCTATTTCCTGTTTTTATTTGGAATTTTGGTCAATATACTAAAGTCTGTTTATTATACTGTCCGCATAATGTGGGAACGACTATTAATCTCCGTTCTCATTGCAAACTGTTTATTACTATCAATGTATAGGCCTACCCGATTTTAATTACTCTCATTATAATCCGCATTGTTATTCTTTAACTCCTCTCACTACAGTGGTTATGTGTGTCCACTTTTTGCCAATTTTTTCATGTACCTTGATAAAGACCAGTGAATAGGTCGAAATATTGGTTTTCTCCAATAAAGTGTTTCTATACATGGTATTCGTTTCCTATATTCTTTTGATATCGTACCGAAACACA
>NW_022730081.1:15512-33335 GCF_011630105.1 Anneissia japonica | reverse complement strand
TATGCGCTAAGGACCGATGGGTACCGGCCTCAGGTAGGAATCCATACATCGACTCATTCGTCAACACAGCCAAAAACCACCTCAACCTATCACCAGAAGAGAGGAATGCCATTCGCACACTCAAATCGAATAAGGATATCGTCATCAGGAAAGCCAACAAATGAGGAGCCACCACAATTCTGAACAAAACTGACTACATCACTGAAGCTAATTCTCAACTTACAGACTGTAATTTTTATAAGAAATTTGACAAGGACCCTACTGAACGTTTTAAATCCGAACTTTGTAAAATCACTTCCGAATTCAAATTTATTGCGCCATCGACCGTTCATGATCTTACTCCTACTAACCCTTCCCCAGGTTTGTTTTACACTATCCATAAACTGCACAAATCGCCCAAACTCATCGCCAAAGAACTTAACAGTACTCCTAATCCTTCACCCGATATTTCCACTAACCCTGCTGACCTAGCCATACTTGCTAGGTCCCTCCGTATCTCACCCCCGGGCAGACTCATAGTTTCAGCCATTGGTACTCTGACAGAGCACTTATCCGGCTTCACTGATTCTATTCTTCAACCTCTCATCCCCGCTATTCCCAGTTTCACTAAAGACACTACTCATTTTCTTAATATTGTATCCTCCATCCCTGAACTTGCTGGAGATTCCCTTCTTGTTACTATGGACGTTCGTCCCTCTACTCTAACATCCCCCACAACGAAGGCTTGAATGCTCTTTCATCTTTTCTTCACAAACACGATTTACCCATTTCCCATTTCATACTTACCCATAACAATTTTTTTTTTAATAATGAGCCCTTTCTCCAAGTTAAATGTACAGCCATGGGTACCAAGATGGTGCCCAGCTATGCCAACATCTTCATGGCATTCCTGGAAGAGAAACTTATCTCTGCTTTTCAATTTAAACCCGCTCATTATCACCGGTACATAGACGATATTTTCTTCGTTTGGAACCATGGGCTTGACAATCTTTTGCTTTTTGAAAGACATGCTAACACATTTCACCCTCACATTAAATTCACACTTGACTACTCATCCCAGAACATCCCTTTTCTCGATGTATTCGTCTCTATCCAAAATGGTAACATCACCACTTCAGTTTACGCTAAACCTACTGACAATCACTCATACCTTAATTTCTATAGCTCTCATCCCCTCATTCCCAAGAAATCTATTTTTTTTTTATAGCCAATGCCTTCGCCTTAAACGGATCTGTTCAGATGAGGCCGATTACACCGCCAATGTCGGTCTACTCATGGGATATTTTATTGACAGCGGTTACCCTATCCCCCTCATCCAATCCCAAATAGCCAAAGCTAATAAACGATCCCGCCAAGACCTTCTCGCCCCCCGACCCAAATCCACCACTGACCGAATTCCTTTAGTTTTTGACTTTCATCCCCAAGTGGAAACCATTAGGAAAGATTTCTCCATACTTCAACAGCACGAATCCACTAAATTTCTTCTTTCTTCTTCTAATATTAATGATAACCCTAACCACGGTAACCTTAAATGCAATAAACCTCGTTGTATATTATGCACTTCACTCATTACTGACAGCAACATTGAAATTCCTAATAGCAAACATACCATTCATCCACCTCCTTTCAAGTGCGATTCTCCTAATGTTATTTACTTAATTACCTGCAATATTTGCCCACTGTCCATTATATAGGCGAGACCAGCACTAAGTTTCGTACTGGAATTAATAACCACAAGTCCTCCATCCGCAATAATCTCCCTGGATTCTCTGTTGCCGAGCATTTCAATGCCCCTAACCATAGTATCAACAACATGAAATTTGCCATTATCGCCGGTAATTTTAAGTCTCATTCAGACAGAAAAATTAATGAACTCATATATATATTCTCAAATACAAAACTCACCTCTTTGGCCTCAACAGAGATCTCGGCATCATTAGTGATTACACATTCAGCCACCTCTAACATCATTGTATCACCGTTTATTATATTATTACATTATTTTACACATGCTGTTTATTTTTGTCATATCCCGGCTTCTGTTTGATTTTCATTGTTATTATTTAGTTTTTGCTTTTGATCACTCATTCCTATTTGCGATTTTGAACTAGACATATTTTTTTATTCTTTTTTTTTTTTATATCTACGGGTTTTATTATAACGTGTTGTTTACTTATTTCCTATCTTCTTGATGTAGCTATGCTACACTCATTTTTATTATACTTTTTCATAACATTGATTCATTTTGACTATTTTATGTATTTACCTCGCTCTTGACATTATATATTTATTATTTTACATATTTTATACTTGCGTCCATTGTGGCCTAAATGTTATGCTATGTTTCTCTATATCCTGTTTTTATTTGGAATTTTGGTCAATATACTATAGTCTGTTTATTATTGAACGACTATTAATCTCCGTTCTCATTGCAAACTGTTTATTACTATCAATGTATAGGCCTACCCGATTTTAATTACTCTCATTATAATCCGCATTGATATTCTTTAACTCCTCCCACTACGGTGGTTATGTGTGTCCACTCTTTGCTAGTTTTTTCATGTACTTTGATAAAGACCTGAGGAAAGGTCGAAATATTGGTTTTCTCCAATAATAATAATAATAATAAAGTGTTTCTAAAGTCTAAACATGGTATTCGTTTCCTATATTCTTTTTTATATATGTATATATATATATATATATATGTACATATATATATATTATATATATATTATATATTATATATATATTTATACTGTATATATGTATGTATATGTATATATATGTATATATATTTGTACATGTCTATACACATATATATATGTAATATATATGTATATAACATCATGTATACTACTATCTGACTCCGTTGTTTGCATGATAGTGAAAATGTTACCTTTCAGGGTCTTCGTTTTTCTGAGTCCGAGCTATCGCTGTTGTCACAACAGCATCATTCAGGGAACTACCTTACTGGTTTTGTGACCGTTCTATGGTTGAACAGTCACGTTACTGTTACAACGGAGTCAGATAGTAGTATACATGCTGACTCCGTTGTAACAGTAACGTGACTGTTCAACCATAGAACGGTCACGTTACTGTTACAACGGAGTCAGATAGTAGTATACATGCTGTTATTTTAAGACAAAATGGACGTGAAGTTCTTAGTACCTAAAGATAGCAAGATAGGAAAAACAACCGTATTTTCAATATTCGATGTGCCCGAGATTAGACCACGTAGCATAAACTTAAATCCAGTGTCACCGGCAGTAAATCCAAGAAACTACTATGTAAGACCGTACAATCTCTGCTACATATTAGAATTAATCAGTGCTCCTACACCATCAAAAATCTCGAAGAAAAATACAACAATTAGAAAACATGTTACAAACCGTCATACCACACGATACAGGCTTATTGTATAGTACGCATCAATTCACGCCTCAAGAATTTGCATAACAAAGAATTAGACCACGTAAAAACAAAGCAACGTAACAATTTTGATATTCTAGTAAAAGTAAAACAACAACTGCACAAGAGTACCAACTACACGGCTAGCACCGACACATACAAGCAAAGATGGGTAATAAACATATCCGATAGACCTCTTGACACAGATGAAACTTCTATTTTAGAAAAAGGGCTTAATTTTGCAGTCACCCCTCATAGAACACAAATTAAAGATATTGTTGTTAATACCGAGCTGGCTTGCCGACAATTACTGTGGGATTCGAACTTTTAAATGAACGTCTGGATGTAAAATATTCATCCTGTGTGCGCTACACCGGTATGGTAATTAGTTCGAGGTTGGGCGCGACAGGTTTGAATGCTGGAATCCGGTTAATGCGGTTAGTCGTGTGTTTGATGCCATAGGATGGTTAACCGAGTTAAGGTGGGCGTATATTTTGTTCTGTAATGAATTTGTTTGATCATGTAATGAATTGGTATTAGTATTAGTTAATAATAATTAAATAATCTAAAAATATATATGTTGATGTTTATAATTTGTTATAGCCGATGAAGTTGTGATAATGTAGACTTTTGCATTGCTCGTGGTTGTGACACTGTTTTATTAGTGGCAATTACCTGTGTTAGTTAATTACTAATATATTGAATATTTTATGTTTATTGGAAAATACAGTATAGAACCCATATTTAATTGGTACTTCGTTGTTTAATTCTGTAGCATTATGAAGTACAATTTTCTGTCATTGTGAGGACTAGGATTGGAAGATTGAGTCGTTTGCATCGTTAAGCCTATTGTTAACCTGTAAGTCAAGATGGCCGATTATTTATTGAATGGCGGTATTGTTATATATGTAAGATTGATAATTGTGATTCATATGACTTACATCTTTGATAATGTGTTGATTTAAAGAGAAAACATGCTTACCATAATGTCAATTCTATAATACATGCATTACTTGCTAATGATTATTATGTCTATTTGCTATTTGGATAACGTTAAATACTTTTAATGATAGTTAGTCCTATTGAATTACTGTATGTATTCAACTGATTCAGATTTAGTATGTTAATACTGTATTGAATTACTGTATGTATTTAACTGATTCAGATTCAGTATGTCAATACTGTGAGACTGATAATTGTTGTGTTGTTTTGTAGGGTTATGACTGCCATAAACTTGTTGGGGGTTTTTCAGTTTCCTTTTGTTGGAAAATTTTGATGTTTCACTGTTGAGTGACTTCCTTTCTTCAATAAACAAAGTCGAACCGTTCTGCAGTCGTTTTTGTGTCCTCAATTTCAGAGTGATGACTGTCAGCACGCGACATTACTGCCAGCAAAAGCACAAAGCCTTAGAGCGGAAATAACTAAATGTCTCCACAAATCCAAAACACCTAAAAGAAACATTAGCAAAGGAGAATTCAATGCCCTGATCAAACTGAAACAAGATAAAAACATAACGGTCCTTCCTGCCGACATAGGCATCAGAGCTACTGTCATTATGAATACACCTGACTACGAAACTAAAACGAGCAACCTTTTATCAGACAAAGATACCTACAAAAAACTAAAGAAAGACCCCACCCATATTTTTAAACGGGAGTTAATTTAATTCGTAAATGGCAAAATGAAGAACCTATACCGAAGGCCACTAAGGATTTTATCTACCACACATCAGAGAAGTTCCTAAATCTATGGCACTCCTAAAATCTACAAACAGGAAATATCACTTAGGCCTATTGTGGCTAGTATAGGTAGTGTCACATACAACGCATCTAAAATGTTAGCTACCATACTTGGTCCGTCAGTTGGCACCACGGAACTCCAATAGTCAAGATTTTATAACCAAAATCAAATCACTAATCATTCCTTCTGGTCACAAAATAATCTCGTATGATGTGTTTGCTTTGTTTACAAGCATTCCGGTTTACGAGGCAATAGAGGCAATCAGAGATTATTTAGCACATGACACATCCATCACAAACCGCACTTCATTAACCATCACACAGATACTTGATCTCCTCACTTGTGTACTAAATACCACATATTTTAGATACAGGGGAGAATTTTTCAAACAAACGCATGGCGCAGCCATTGCAAACTTATATATGGAACAAAAAAACAAAACAAAACATTATCAACAGCACCTTATCCTCCACTACTATGGTACCGTTATGTTGATGACACTTTCGTAGTCATCCACGAGGAGTATATTGACAACTTCACAAAACACATCAATAATATGGATCCTCACATTAATTTCACCTATGAAAAAGAGTACTGCAATGATAACAACAGTGTCAAAATCACTATAAAAAACCGACTCATACCGACCAGTATTTACACTTCGATTCCAACCACCATCAAGAACATAAACAATCGGTTGTGAGAACATTGCTCCATTGTGTTAACACATTAGTCACTACAGAACAAGACAAACAGATCGAACAGAAACATATAAAAACAGCACTGAAGGCCAACGGTTACAAAGACTGGATATACAATATCCCACATAAGCAACACAACACAAAACCACTCCAGAAAACAATACTACACAGATTAGAGTACCTATACCTTACACCAGAGGCTTATCAGAAAAACCTACTAATAATATACAAAGAACATGGGGTACAAACATACCACAGACCATTTATTACCATCAGATACTTTTTAGTACACCCCAAAGACAACACTCCAAAAGCCAACTTATGTGGAGCAATTTATAAAAATCTGTTGCCTGGAATGCCCTGCCACGTACGTTGGCGAGACAGCAAGAGCAATTGGCACAAGATACAAAGAACACACTCTGGACAATCTGGATTAATCACAGCAGTTAGACAACATATCAAATCAACGAAACACATCATTACATACAAATGGAAAACATGGAAGTAGTGTGCCGTGAGGGACAATACTGGAAAATAAATATAAGGAAAAGCATCGAAATTCACACCCAGAAGCCCACCCTGAATAGGAACACAGGATATGACCTACCAGCCATCTTCAGTGACCTGCTGTTACGTGACTGTTCAACCATAGAACGGTCACAAAACCAGTAAGGTAGGTCCCTGAATGATGCCGTTGTGACAACAGCCAAAGCTCGGACTCAGAAAAACGAAGACTCTGAAAGGTAACATTTTCACTATCATGTATGTATATAAATATATATGTTTGTATATATATGTATATGTATATATTTGATTTTATATATATATATGTATATGTATATATTTGTGTGTATATATATATAAGTATATATGTATATATATGTATACATATAATATAGTAGCTTTTCAACGAATAAAGGCATTTTATTACACAATGAATTTTATAGGACTTTATTCGTTGAAAAGCTACAGGGTAGCCTACGATGTTCCATCATGTCCTTATTTAAACACTGTATATGTACCTTTGATGATTTATATTATATTTATTCAACAGTGTTAACGGCTAACTCCCTTCAATATCATGTATATGTATATGTATATATGTGGGGGTGGGTGTGTGTATATGTTTATATGTATATATATATGTATATATATATGTAAATATATATATATACATATATATATATATGTGTGTGTGTATTATATGTATGTATATGTATAGATATATACATGTATGTATATATGTATGTAAAGGGCGTAATAATAACACAATACAAATTAATTAATTAATTTAATTAATTAATAGAAATCTATAAGGTGCTCTAAATGCTAAAATATAATAAGAGATAAGGTTGCCCTTGGAGTCAAAGGTAAGGATTATTATTTCGCGATAAAGAGTGTGATAAATAAAAAAGGGATCAAAACAGTGAAACTACAACACACCAAATATGAAAAAAAAAATGTGGAGACAAATAGGTACATTCACTAAAGCAAGATTCAACGCCTAGTAGTAAGTAAATAGGAAGCTAAAACAGAGGCAAACATTCTTTAAGTGCAAATACTGCGGTAGGAAGCATTTAGGAGGCCATAATTCATAGCTAGTAGAACATGTTCCTTATGTTGCAAATGAAATCACTTAGCATTGTAATGCATGCAAAAGACGACGGTACACCCATCACAAAATACGGATAGCGATTCATCCGACTATGAGGACTTTAATTTTGTTGATAAACACACACTAAGAAGTAAGTAAGAACCATGCAATACAAATACCAAAATATAAATAAATATAAATGAACACAAAAAATTAACTTACTCTCCATAAACTCTGAAAAAATGAAGTGACAGAGATTGTTGAAGACAGAAGACAGCACTTAACCTTAATGTGTTCATAGGCTGGAAGATAAACATGAAATAGAAGTCGTTTCACTAGCAAACCAGTAGTCCAAGCACCACGCAAAGTGCTGATAGCAGTAAAAGAAAAGCAAAACGTGAACTTGACCGATTAGAGCATGAAGGTACCATTACCAAAGTAACAACAACTACACCATGGGCATAGAATATCGTAGTGATCGACAAGCGAATAAGACGAGAAGACCTAAAACCACTGAAAATGTAATCAATCGCGATTTCGACATGGGTATAATTAAGCAGTAGAGGAAGAAGAGGTTGAAGCCAAAGAACAAAAGGTCTGGAAAATAAATTCTAACAATTTAGGCAGTAAGTGCAGAAATGCATGATGCTGTCTAGTAAGTAAGTAAGCTGGCTGGCAGGCAGACGGATAGGCAGGCGCACAAATACTTTTGGAATAGTAAGCGTACTAAAACAGTATCAGCAAAGGCAAAAAAAAAAAGCACTTGAAAACTTATCTGGAGTAAAATGACATCCTAATATACGAAAAAAAGAGACAGTAAAACAAGCAATGCGAGACTGTAACAACAATCTCAGCCTTTATGAGAAATAAGAATGAAAGGAGTGTCATATCATTGGTTGGAGAACGCATTTGCGAACATTAAAAGAGCACCCAGTGAGTGGTGGCGCCAGCGCAGGGTGGGGGAGGGGGGTTGGCAGGGGAATTTGCCCAAGTGTTAGACAGGCCTGAAGCCCCCTGTCATCCGACGAACGATGGTAATGGTACCGTCATGCTCTCATCGGTCCAGTTCACATTTTGCTTTTCTTTTACTGCTTTCAGAACTTTGCGTGGTGCTTGGACGAATGGTTTTGCTTGCGGATCGACTTTATTCATGTTTTTCTTCCAGCCTGTTAACACATCTTAAAATTCTGTTAGAAGATCATCAATGTTAAGGCTGTTTTCTGTCTTCAACAATATCTTGTCACTTCCATTTTTCTGAGTTTATGGAGAGTAAATTAATTTCTTATGTTCATTTATATTTATTTATATTTTATTTATATTTATTGTATTTGTTAATATTTTGTTGTACAACCCATTTTTTAAATCTTCATCTTAGTAACCATCCAATTCTATCCATTATGTCCCACAAACACTTAGGCATAATTATATGATAACACTCTAACATGGAAGTCTCACACGTCTTCCCTTTGTCAGAAACTATCTTCTTGCACGAACCTCAAAATTTACTAACGACTCTACCCTTCAAATACTTTATAATTCATTGTTTCTCTCTCGCCTTGACTATTGTTGCTTATTTTGGGGGTCAAAATCTACCTCATTATCTAAAGTTCAGAACATCCAGAACAGAACCATTCGTATCTTATTGAAACTTACTCCTACCACTCACCTTACTCCTACTCATTTCAGATCTGCCAATACCCTTACCCTTCAACTCCGATTTCAATTTCAACTCTGCTGTTTAACTTACAAAGCTCTTCATAACCTTGCTCCACAAACTCTTTGTCAATGCCTTAAAAATATTGTTGCCAGTGGCCGTATGACCACAAGAAAAATCACTAAAGGTGATCTTCTCTTCCTAAGCCTAATCTAGAAATCTTTAAAAATTTCATTCAGCTATAATGCTCCTTTACACCTACAACTCTCTTCCGCCGATTGTCCTTTCCACTTTCTCTTTCTCTTCTTTCAAATCCAACCTTCTTAATCTTTCATCCAATCTTGTGTAATTTTCCCTGTGGCCTTCTCTTTTTGTTGCAATATTTTTAATCTTGATTTTGTTCTGTTTTGTATTGTAAATTATATATTTTTAATAAACAGTTTATTTAACATTTTTCTATTTTTGCTAGTTTAATTATCTTCTCGTTAATTCTTTTGATTAATTTTTTATTTCAATTATTTTTCTGTCTAATGTGTCAATTTTAGTTTTTCCCCTTTTTTTTCTCTTGCTTTAATGTTTTCCTAAATCATTAATTTATATAATTTAAATAAATTACCCTTTCAAATCTTCTTTTGTGGTTTTACATAGTTACCAAGGACTAATACATTTTGTAAAATTGGTGATAAACAAAATGATACTAAGAGACTCACCAAAGATGTTTACTATAAACATACAGTAACCTGTGTTACCAGCAGAATCAGTTGCAAAACAAGTAACGTCAGTTAAACCAAGATTAAATATAGAACCTGAAGGCGGAGTACAAGTAGCTGACAGTCCGGTATCATCATTGTCAGTGACTATTGGGTCAATCCAGGTCACCGTACCTCGGCCAAAGGCATTACCAATGGCAACATCACCATGGCATGTCACTCTTGGACTCTCATAGTCTAGAAAATAAAAGTTAAAAAAAAAACATTTTTAAAGAAATTTATGAGAAAACAAAGCATTTGCCTCTCAAACTGAATTGCATTTCATGATTGAATATGCAGGTATAAAAAAAAACAACAAGTCAATCCATTAAAAAGACCTCAAATAAACAAAACTTAAACCAATCATAAATTTAAGTATAGTGTACCACTCAAAGTTTCAAATCATTAATTAACTTCACCAGATATGGTAAAGGACTTATCATGAAATGAAGTTGAAATTGCAACATAAAAAAAAGTCGTTAAAAGGTGTAAAGTAAAAGAAAAACATGGAAAATCAATATAATTATAATGAAGTGAAAAAAAAAAAAAACAGCGAAAACTAAGTTTACTGCGACGTTATTAGTGAGACTTGAACCATGGCTGCAATGGTAATAGCGAGGTACACCGTGACTCACAACCATTGCTTGCTATATGAGCCGACCTTGCATCGGAAAGTGCATTTTCAGTTCATAGCGATTCAATAACTGAAAGCAAACATTATTCATATTCATTAATAGATACAAAGCGCCAGGCCCAGATAACATTCCGAACTGGATACTAAAAGAATGTTCAACTTAATTGGCGTATTCTCTGTGTGCAATTATTAGCTCCAGCTTGCGAGAGAATACGTGCCTCAGATATGGAATTCAGCAAATGTTGTGCCAATTCCAAAAGTCAACCATCCAAAGAACATTGAAAATGACTGTACTATTTCTCTCACACCCACAGTGGCAAAACTCACTGAAAGCCTAATAGTTGAACACTTTTGGTCTAAAGTAAAAGATTAGCTTAATGATAATCAAGTGGTTGTATGAAGGGTCTTTCGACTGTCGACGCTTAGTTAAACTCTTCTCTCATGGCTACTATTCTACAGACGATGGGGAAGAGTTGCGTATCTTATTAGTTGATTTTAAAAGGGCTTACGATTGCATTGATCATAATATTGATATCCACAAACTAAGAGGCCTCGAAGTTTCTCCTCATATTATAGCCTGGATTAGTTCACTTCTAGAAAATAGACTCCAATAATTAGGAAATTTCACTACAAATTGGCTCTTTCCAAATGGGGGATCTGGCCATGGTACCTGGCTCGCAGTTATCATCATCATTATTTTCATAAATGATCTTAAGGTTAAAAAAATGTGTGTTAAATTTATGGGCGATACATCCATTCCAGAATACATTGACAAAAATCAAGTATCCTCTGAGAACTACATGAAACTAAAGAAATTTTCATTAGTTGTACACACATTTGCCCCTCGTCTATTTATGTCTATTGATGGAACCATCATTGAATCGGTGATTTCTACTAAACTGTTAGGTATTTACTTTGTGTTCCAACTTATCTTGGCAACCCCCATATTGATGGTATTTTAAAGA
Source organism: Anneissia japonica (assembly GCF_011630105.1). Classification (NCBI taxonomy): domain Eukaryota; kingdom Metazoa; phylum Echinodermata; class Crinoidea; order Comatulida; family Comatulidae; genus Anneissia; species Anneissia japonica. The sequence continues at coordinate 21,890 of NW_022730081.1, read as the reverse complement.
AGTGTAACTCCAGGCTATTCTTTCTGAGGCATATGAAAATGTCAGGCCGTAATAATTAAGGTTTAATTGCTTTTTTTATAAACAAGTTGTAAGACCCATAATGGCATACGCCCGTCCTGCATGGGGGATGAGTTTAAATAAAAATCAAATATATCGGCTTGAACAGTCCGCCCCCCCCCCAAAAAGAGCTCTTAAGGTTATATTCCCTAATACTAAATATGAATATGCACTTAGTGAGGCTAATGTCCCTGAGCGTAGCACTAGGCGGCTTGATTTGTGCAAAAAAAAATTTAAAAAATGTTAAACTTAAAAAATCCCAATCATATATTAAATGGTCTTCTTCCAGAACCATGATAATAAATCTCACAACATAAGTCGAAAATGATTAGTATAATATTGAATCCCAACACGATGGCGTGTATTTCAATACTTGGAGTATGTATTATACTTTCTTATTAGTATTATTATTATTTTAATGGTTTAGTGTATAATGAAAATGATTGCAATTGCAATAATAATAATAGTATTAAATAATAGTCATTGTTTTAATGGTAGTAATAGTAATTTTAATAATAATTTTAATGTCTTTTGTGAGATTTTTCTTATGTGCCTTCTTATCTTATTGTACATGTGAAAAATGATGTTTGTTTTGTAATAAATTTATACTGAATTGAATTGAACACAAATCTTTAAATGGTCCTCATATCCACACCCTACTGCGGATCGTCACCAAAATTGGATAATTCCTTCAGTTCACCATGAAAAACTATTCTGCAAAGGAATGTGCGTCGAATCCAACAACCCTATTATTATTATCTCTGAAATTCTGAACACCTATTTTCCCCTACCGCCATCTCCGTTCAGCAAATACTGTAAGTTTCTTTTCACTGTCCCCACATTGGAATTAAAAATGTATGACCAACGAACCTTTACTTTTTGTGTCTCATTTCTGTGAAACGACTTACCCTCCTTGGATCCATTTAATAGTGCAGTTTGTACGTTGTTAAATTATCTTTTTATATAAATTATATTTCAAAACAAGATTTGTAAAACAAATACAGAAACACTTCCGAAATCCAATTGTACTGTACAATTTTGACTAAACTTTGTATAATATATACTTTAATGACCTAATACTTTATAAAATTATGTTCAGCATTGAAGTCAAAAACCTGACTAACAGTGATATTCTACATTATTTGTAACCCGATTTATTTCAGTTGTAGTAGATTTCTAATAATAAACTTTAACTTTCTAATTATCCTTAATTCCTATCAGCTAGCTAAAAAGTTTTTTTTTTCACGAAGTTTACTTCAATTTTATTACATAGAGGGCGCTTGCTTATACATTTTGCATAGCCATAGTATGATTTTGATCGACCTGACTTACCGTAAATGCTCGAATAAGCACCGCTCTCGAATAAGCGCCGCGGCACTTAATTGAGAGTATATCATATTATATTGTGTGTGATGAACACGGTTTTAAATACAAAGTATACAGTGTTAAAATTAATAACTAAAACAATGAAGACACAATCATTTCTTTATAAACGTTTGTTTACGATGGTAGGACCAATGATAGGCATACTGAACTGCAGGAATAGGCCTATGTGAAATAGGTTACAATGGAACGGGCATGGAAAAAGCCACGTTAATATTTTTTTTTATAAGCGCCACTCTCAAATAAGCACCGCTCTCGAATAAGCGCCAAACTGAAGCCTCCAAATATTTTATAAGCGCCGCCGCGCTTATTCGAGCATATACGGTATACCACGGGTTACACAAGAAGGGTATCCCTCCTCCTCCTTATATTAGGCCTACGTATCTTAACTACCAATATGATTCATGACTCCTAGTACAACCGCTTAGACATAAAACCTAAATCTTTGTTTAAACCATTAACACTATAAGACAGAGGAACAAACGGATCTCAGCACATCTTCTAGACTTAGTAGATTTGAAACCTAAATCACTGATAGTATGGCTCTTTAATTTTGAAATGGTGAGCAACAGGGAAGTCCTTTTGATGGTCTTTAACTATTTTTTGTGGTGTTAAGTCTAAGTACATTCGGTTTCGCCTACATAATTGCTGATTATTACATTTTAGTTCAAAATAGTAGTGTGTACAGAGCTTTTGTACGACGGTGACGACAAAATTCAAATTTGGCAAGCCGGGTTCGGCAAACGGGTGTCTATAAAACAAAGACCGAAAAACGAAAACCCCTATTTTTTCCATTTTATTTTGATGATTATGAACCTGGCTGTCACAAAATCAAAATTACGAAATTTTTTGGGCGCCTCTTTGTGAAATATTCAAGGGTCTTCGTTTTATAGACACCCTATATGGGTGTCTACAAAACGAAGACCGAAGACCTGAAAAACGAAGACCTTCAAATATTTCGCAATTATCTTATTATAAGTATTTCAAAATCATTATAAAACAGTTGCCAAGTACGTATTTCATTATTTCATCGGAATAAAATTAGGAATATCAAGAAATGCTTAAGGGTCTTCGTTTTATAGACACTCTATATGGGTGTCTATAAAACGAAGACCGAAGACCCAAAAACGAAGACCCCTATTTTTTTCTCTTTTGTTTTGATGATAATACATCTGGCTGTCACAAAATTACAATTACGAGGTTATTTAAACTTTAGTTTGTGAAATTATCAAAGGTCTTCGTTTTATAGACACCCATATATGGGTGTCTACAAAACGAAGACTGAAAAACGAAGACCCACATTTTTTTTTCTCTCCAGAATACGGGCTGTATGGGGGCGCTGTTGTCCAGAATACGGGCTTTCTCTCTCCAGTATACGGGCTGTGAAATCTGTCCAGAATACGGGCTCTGAAATCTGTCCAGAATACGGGCTGTATGATGGCGCTGTTGTCCAGAATACGGGCTTTCTTACGTCATATTCTATTTTTAGATTTTGGAACATCAGTGGAATGTAAACAGTAAAATTATAAAAAATAGCAAGCAAGAGCATGGTAAATGGTAAATTTTACGATTTTCATGGATTTTCTAAGCTACAGTTGTAGGCGACATTGCAGTGCGGCATATAGGAAACTCATGTTTACCTGGCCTAGGGCCTAGGCCTAGCCTCTGCCGCCTAGGCCAGAGGCCTAGAGGCCTACGCCAGTGGCGGTGCCAGCGGGGGGGATGCAGGGGGAATCTGCTCTCCCCCACCCCCGGTCGGACAGGCCTGGACCCCCTGTCGTCCTTCGGACGACTAGGTTGTCGGACAAAGGCCTTTTTCACGAATCGGTAGACATCTTGAAGTGATGACAAACATTGCGAATCAGCGGTGCGTAACCAACAGAAATAAGATAAGCTTTTGGGCTGATTTTCTGACATGTTATTTAAAAAATCATAATCGTCGTATCCAAAAATGTTTTCCAGCAAAATGTTCTTAAAAGACTAGTCTACAGCACTATATGATTGAAAAAATTGAAAAACAACTAAAATAAACATTTGGCACGATAATTAGGGCATTTTAAACGTAGCATAAAACTTTCGTGTTGTTACTGTTCCAGGTACCGATAATATACAGATTTCTCTTATTATAAAGTACAAGTTATGTTTTATAAAGAAGTATAGTATAGTAAATCATGTTTTTAACACAGGAAACTCTCGTATGGTAACTAAAACAATGCTAGTCCAGAGTATTACTAGTACTACTGCACTATAATGTATATACCTATTTTAATACACTATTTAGATAGGCTTTTCTTTTTCCATCTTGATTTCAGAGGTCAAAAACATTTTTCAATTTTTTTTCACTCATATAGTGGTGTAGACTAGTCTTTTAAGAACATTTTGCTGGAAATATTCTTTGGATACGACGCTCGTTATCAGCCCAAAAGCTTATCTTATTTCTGTTGGTTACGCACCGCTGATTCGCAATGTTTGTCATCACTTCACGATGTCTACTGATTCGTGAAAAGGCCTATACTAAGCCATAAAAACTCTCCCCGTGAACCATACCAAGGATTTTTTTTATTCCGGGAACCAGGACTGAGGATTTAGTTGGCTTGGTTTCGACCCCCTGTCGCGGACATGTTGGACAAATTTCTGGACCCGCCCCTGCTTATTATAGACAATAGGGATTGGCAATCAAAATAGGGAAATTGTTGTTTTTGATCCGTCGACCTCATCGTGTGTTGCTCTTCTAGTCATAATTGTCATATCCTCTAGGCCTCTGGCATAGGCGGCAGAGGCTATGCCTAGGCCCTAGGCCAGCCAAACATGAGTTTCCTATATGCCGCACTGCAATGTCGGCCTACAACTGTAGCTTAGAAAATCCATGAAAATCGTAAAATTTACCATTTACCATACTCTTGCTTGCTATTTTTGAAAATAATTTTTAGGGTTATTCTTCGCTAATGTGCCATTTTAGAGGTTTAGAAATCATGAAAAAAAAGTTTCACATTTGTAATTCTTTTATTACACATGTCACCATTATGCCATATAACAACTATAATAAACATTTGGCACGATAATTAGGGCATTTTAAGCATTCAATTTTCAGTGCTGTAACACAGCAAATATTTCAAAAATCATCTCCATCATACTTTTTTGTGACGAAGATGATGATATACACATAGATGTGAATCTTAGTAAATTTGAAAGATAAATTGTATTATTTAAATATAGGATAATACACAATGAACAAACATGTTTCGAACAACGTAAGTCGTATCAATTACCATTTTTAATTTATAGCACTACGCTAGCCAGATGCCAGCCTACGCTAGGATTGCTACAAGCTCATGCTGTTACCATTCCCTTTACCTCAATACCCGTTTCAGCAATAGCTCTGACGGGTTGAGGAACCTCACTTTAACTGACAATCAAACTCAATATCAAAAGAGAGAGCCGAAATGTTAATTAGTTTTCCAGCAAGTTGTCAATAAATCACATAGGCATACCTATGGTATAGTATAGTATAGCTGACCTTGCATAGGCAATAAATTACAAAAGCAATGATTATAATCTAATTAAAGAGCAATTACCAGAGAAAGGCCTAATGTCCCAAAAGATGGTTGTAAATCAGGAAAATTTTTAAAGGGTAGAAACACCTCATGTTTAAATGGCTAGGCTAAATCGGATATAAATTTCACAATCTACTAAGGTAAAATTGCTTAACTATTATTTCTATAAACAAAATTGTTGTTTAATTCGAATTTTTATAAGTCGAATTTCGGCTATATCGACGGAATTTTCCTGTCCGGATAGGCCGATTTTAAAGTAATTTCAACCACACAAGTCGAAGTTCCAAATTTAGTAGCGCGCGTGGGAAAAATACACAGCCGTGGGAAAATACGAAGTTCAATCCTTGTTGTACGGCAACAAGTTAGCCATGTCAAACTAACATCTCAGACAGCGTGCTGTGGAAATTGGCTCACATGATCGTATGTCGTAAGTTGCAAGTCTACTCTCACAATACAGACACCTCTCCGGACCGGCTCCAATGTTCAGTTTTTCATCCAGTTTAGTTTGTAAAACTTGTACTGAACCCATTTCTAACAAGATTGTTGTAGTCAGGGCCTAGCTATTTAATTAATTTTTCAAAGCCCTGGATTCTTTTGACTGCCTAGCCTACGCAAATTCAACACATTATTTAATACAGTAATACGTACAGTACCTGTTGTTTTGCTGTACTGCTTAGCAAATTTAATTATTACCAATAAAACTGATGCGACTTTTATATTGTTTTTGCATGCATTTCTTTAGGTCTGATTATGTTTTTCCAAGCACACATTCTTCGTTGGGCAATGGCACTTGCTGGTCGGCAGTCTAGTTGTAAACAGAACAGGTCGCGCCCCCAAAAACTCTTCCTTCCCGCCAATTGGTCCATTTTCGTGGGGTGTTTTGCAGACTAGACATGTGCTTCGGCTGTGATGACGTCAGATCGCCCAAAGTTTTATAGTGCGTGAAAGTAACAAGCTCGGTGTAATCAAGAATGTTTTAATTAAACAAATTTATGAAACAAAACAAAAAACAAATAAGAAACCCTCATGATATATTTTAGAGTCAAATCTAAATAAACCTAAGAAATTATATTTTATTCTCTACAAATTTCCTCCGTAATTAAATTAGCAACATGTTTTGAAAAGCGTCTTGAGTTTAAAGAATGAATGAGGTGCATTTGAAATTTACACCGACGAATCTAACGAATTTGAATTAGACGTCTACTGAGAAGAGTAACCAGTAGAAACTTGCTTTGTTGAGTTCCGTCTATATTGCAGGTTGATTCCAAATGGTTTTTAAGGATTAAAAGCAAGAATATACACTTATTAAAACATTGGAATGCGTAAATTTCACTTCATAATTAACCAAGAAAACGTCTACTGGTGTGTCGTGTTAATTAACAGA
>NW_022730081.1:11737-15495 GCF_011630105.1 Anneissia japonica | reverse complement strand
CTAAGCGTCTCGTTTTCACAGCGTCTGGTATGCTTGTCGTTAAACGATGTCTATTAAACCATGGAGGAAATTTCCTCCATGATTAAACTATCGTCTGGTTTTTCGAGGAGTGTTACCGTCCTGAATTGAACAAATCGTCCGAGATTTGGAATAGGGAGTTCTTGTTTTCGAAAAGTATTTTATTAAAAGGAGAATAGGAATGAGTTTGGGACTTAAGAAAATGTTCGGTTTTGCGTGAGATTCGATTTTGTGGGCATTGAGTACACATAGTATTGTTCTATGTTAATATTTTTTTTTCGAAAATGTGCATGTTGAAATCTGTATAACTCGAACTTTTTATGCCAGTCCCATTAGATTCGACTTAGGCGAACTCGACTGTAATTACGAAATGTAAAAACCCCAGCTACCATGATTACTCATTCAAATGGTAAAATCCCAGAGAGAAGAACAGGGAAAATTAGGTCGATCTGATCGCTGTAAGCTGCGCAAACAAGATGGCGACGGCACTGAAAACAGACGGTTGCGTGAACATGTCGAAATAAAAAGACTTGCAGAAAAAAGAAAAACGCGTGCAAGATCGGCTTTCAGCTAGGTGTTTTTATGGGAGAATCCTGCTAGATCAAAGGTCCGCTAGATCGGATAAAATAATAGTATGTGCTGCAGGAAAACATTTAGTATAAATCAGAACATCCGATGGCCGCAGGCACAAAAGCTTTCGTGTCGGAGAGAAGCGTTACTCTGCCACAACTCTAAAGCCTGGTTTCCTGTCGACGTAAGAAGGCAGATTCACTTACGATTACGTCGTTTTATCGTAAGAAAATGCGATTTGACAGGAAACCGATTACGACTGGTGCGTTGTAAAATCGACGTAACGTAAACTAAAATCGTCGCAAAACAGTTTTGGACAGGAAACCGACGTATTGAATTTTCATGTGATACGTCGATTTTCCACTATTTGACAGGAAACCGCGATTTAGTGACTTTTTGTTAAATGAACTCGCATACGTTGCGTTGCAAACGATTAGATGTCTGACTGGGGGGGGGGGCCAAGTATTTATGGGTGTAACTATAGTGCGCATCGTTATCCGAGGGCCGAAGGCCGGATCCGGGGGATGGGAGGGATTGCTTGACTTCTTGATTGGCTGGGATGGGAAAACTAGGCCCATTTTTTATTTATTTTTGTTTATTTTTTTTTTTGGTCCGACTGCCCGACGACCTTTGGCTGATGGGTGGGGAGGGGGCTTGACAAGACCGATAGGGAAATTCCCAGACCGATGGGGGATTAATCCCTCTGTCTCACCCCCCCCCCCCCCCCCCCCCCCCACCACCCGACGGCGCAATTAGATTTAATAAATTACATTTATTATACAAAAAAACTTATAGGCCTATAATATAAAAATTATGTATAAAACATTATAATATATAGGGCCTAAATAAATAAATAAAATATAAAATATATAGGCCTATTGCCAGTTGGAATATTTTCTGTTAATTTTTTCAAGTGTATTTCATTCTTAATTTTAATTCATGTTTATATTATACAACCCGAATTTTAACATTTAAATCATGTTTTCTGTATAACTGTATACCTGGAGATAAGATCTGTCAGTTCAAAACATAATATAATAAGGTGAAATAAACAAAGTACAATATAGGCCAAATTGATATTTTGAGAACGAAACACTAAAATTGATAACGAGAAAGTTAGCAAATCGAGATTTGTAGGCCCTTATTCTGTACTACAGGACTAGACTATTGTTTAAATCCAACGGTGAAAATTGTCCTAGAATCTCGCCAGGTAATTTTAATGAGGATACCAGACAGGAAGTGAGAAATGTTAACATATCGCAGTCGCAAAGAAAAATTCAACTTGACGTAACATGCATGTGACGACGTTAGAAGAGGCTTTGCCGTTCGAGCTTGAAAAATTCAACTTATCGTAAGAATCGTAACCGGCTTATTTTGTCTGCGGCCCAGCACGATCAAGACGCGGCTGTTTTTGTCCAACTTCTCGTAACAGTCGTAAGAATCGTATGAATCGTAAGAAATTCTGAACTTTACGTCGACAGGAAACCAGGCCTAACAGTAGAATGTCTCCGAGTTTTCTGGCCTAATAATACCGGAAAATAGAGTGTAAATAATATTGCAGTCCAACTTTTGATGGCCCATCATTTTCGCCTGGCCCACAAGGCTTGTGCCTTATTTGCCTAATGGTTAATCCGGCAATGTCGACCAACTTAAGCTGTATGGGCATGTAAAGGCTAAATCCTGAGACCACGTGAATTGTGCGTCGTTCTATCAAAATCGGACAGTCGCTCACGTTGCAGCCGCTGATTATTTAAGCTGACAGACTTGAAAATAGCGCATGCACAAAATAGTTAAGGCTTAGGCCTATTATGAATAATTCATATAATTTTACCAAACTATCCCACGTTAAAGAACATTGAGTACCGCAGGCCAAGCCTAGTAGCAGCGCCAAGACGCAGTCTGCCGCCAGCCGTGGACGTACAACATTCTGCCGCTTTGGAAATAGAACTGGAATAAAAAGTAAATCATTAAATTGACTATTCAGACAATAATGTGCTAAAATGACGAATACTATATATACATAGCATGAAGTGATTTAAAAATATTATTTTCATCACGATTGAGAGAAAAAAAAATATGGGTCTTCGTTTTTCGGTCTTCGTTTTGTAGACACCCATGATATAGGGTGTCTATAAAACAAAGACCCTTAATTATCTCATCCATTCCATGTTGGTTTCACTACCAAATGACCGATGCTGCACATATGCATTACTATGCAGCATTCCTACTGTTTATTTTAACATGAAACAAGTTTGTGAATGAAATATTCAAGGCCTTTACTAGGCCCCCAAAATAAGCGTACCGCTAGGCCAGCCTTACTTTCGTTGGAGGGCAGCAACGTCAGACGCGCTCTGCCGCCAGCCATGGAACAACATTATGGCTGCCGCTTTGGAACTGGAATAAAAAGTAAATAATTAAATTGACTCCTTTCCAGGAAATAATGTGCTAATAAGACGAATACTATATATACATAGCATGAAGTGATTTAAAAACATTATTTTCAACACGATTGACAGAAAAAAATTGTGGGTCTTCGTTTTTCGGTCTTCGTTTTGTAGACACTCATTATATGGGTGTCTATAAAACGAAGACCTTTGATAATTTCACAAACTAAAGTTCAAATAACATCGTAGTTGTGATTTTGTGACAGCCAGGTGTATTATCATCAAAACAAAAGAGAAAAAATAGGGGTCTTCGGTCTTCGTTTTATAGACACCCATATAGGGTGTCTATAAAACGAAGACCCTTAAGTATTTATTGATATTCCTAATTTTATTCCGATGAAATAATGAAATACGTACTTGGCAACTGTTTTATGATGATTTTGAAATACTTACAATAAGATAATTGCGAAATAATTGAAGGTCTTCGTTTTTCAGGTCTTCGGTCTTCGTTTTGTAGACACCCATATAGGGTTCATTATCATCAAAATAAAATAGAAAAAATAGGGGTCTTCGTTTTTGGGTCTTCGGTCTTCGTTTTACAGACACCCCTGCAGATATTGGGATTCCTTCCAGTGGATGTTAAGTTTATTTTGTCATTCTGATCGGATTTTCTCTACTGTTCCGTTTTAATTTTAATTTTAAATCGTTTTGCATTATATGGCCGTTCGCTGTTTTATGGGTTTTTCCAATTTGCCTTTCAAACTTATATATATATATATATATATA
>NW_022730081.1:2436-10125 GCF_011630105.1 Anneissia japonica | reverse complement strand
TCGTATATATGATATTGAAGGGAGTTAGCCGTTAACACTGTCGAATAAAATATAATATAAATCGTCAAAGGTACATTTACAGTGTTTAAATAAGGACATGATGGAACATCGTAGGCTACCCTGTAGCTTTTCAACGAATAAAGTCCTATAAAAGTCATTGTGTAATAAAATGCCCCCGACGGGATTCGAACCTGCGACCTCTCGCTGACAATGCGAGCGTCATAACCACTAGACCAAGAAGTCTTCATGGTTGAATTGTATTACACAATGCTACGCCTCAAGAGGGCGTTGGGCCAGATAAATCTGGCAATACGGCTAGAAATACTGTCGTATATTATATATGATATTAAAGACTTATTTAAACACTGTATATGTATCTTTGACGATTTATATTATATTTATTCAACAGTGTTAATTGCTAACTCCCTTTAATATATGTATATGTATAATCTGAACTGAAGATTATCTGCTGAGATGACAATTACAATGTGATGAACGAATAATAGCATTTTGTACAATTGAAGCATTTTTCCCGATATAATGAAAAATTTTACTCGTGGAAAAAGCATGTAGAATTGTCATTTCTAGAATACTAATTTTTTGAAAGAAAATATTTAATTTTTAGAACTAATTTGACACACTCCCTACTCTGGCTGGTAATCGGTCCAATGAAGTCGGCTTGGCCTAGCCAAACGAAGCTTGTGTTGGTTTGGCCTGTGCGGCTCGAAAATAATTGAAACATTCAAAATCTGCACCTTACTTTTGATCAGCACTAAATTTGAGATGAACTAAGATACATGTAATTGTTAATGTGTGAAGTAAAACGGTTTAGTAGTTTTTGCGCAAGGCCTAGCTTCATAGGTTTTACGTAGCAAGCCCATCGGCCGATCAGCTTAAGTCGGCCCGCGGTCGCTCAGCTCGAATCGGCTAGGCCTAGTAGCCTGGTTCCAGCCTGAAAATATATAAATACCATTCTAAATCTGCATCTTACATTTGATCAGCACAAAATTTTAGTACGACCGAAATACATGTAACATTGTCAATGTGGAAAAATCTAAAGTACATGGGTCCAGTATTTTTTGGTTATGCACCCGGAAGGACAAACACACACAGACACACCAGGGCCGGCGGAACGTTTTTTTAAAGTGGGGGGCCCACTTATAAGATGAATGGGAATATGAATCATGCAGATCGGGAATCAAACCTAGGTGGTGGGGTCAACATTCCTCCCCCGGAAAAATTTAGATTTCTAGATGGCTGGAAATGACATTTCTCGACTTTTGAGCTGGGTGTCTAACGACTTTGTTCTTAAAAATTCAAGGTTTTCCCCCGCTTGAAAACGGTAAGGTAAACTTTCTCATTACAGTAAATAGGCCTGTTATGTGTGTATACCTTAAGAAAATGAGTAGTTGCATATCGTATTCTTTTTTCAATGAATCGATAAGCTGAAAAGAAAAGGGGGGGGGGTCCATCCTAGATGGCGGAAAATGAGCTTTTCCCCGACTCCTGAGGTGTCTTAATTTCTTTTAATTTTTTTCAAAACTCAAGGTTTTTCCCTCTTGAAAACGGTCAGGTAATTTTTTACCATTGTTATTCAGTAAATAGGCCTTAAGTGTATACATACATAACAATTGTTAAAAAATGAGTAGGTGCATACGAATTTTCCATGAACCTCAGAAAGGAGGGGGGTCCGGGGGTCCTCCCCCGTGAAACTTTCGATTCCTAGAAGGCGGGAAATGAGCTTTCCCGACTTCTGGGGTGTCTTTTAATTACTTTTAAGTTCTTCAAAATTCAAGGTTTTCCCCTCTTGAAAACGGTCAGGTAATTTTTTACCATTGTTATTCAGTAAATAGGCCTTATGTGTGTATACATACATAAACATTTTTTTAAAATGAGTAGTTGCGTACGAATTTTCCATGAATCGATGAATCCCAAAAAGGAGGGGGGTCCGGGGTTCTCCCCCGGGACAATTTCGATTCCTAGAAGGCGGGAAATGAGCTTTCCCGACTTCTGGGGTGTCTTTTAATTACTTTTAAGTTCTTCAAAATTCAAGGTTTTCCCCTCTTGAAAACGGTCAGGTTTTTCCCTCTTGAAAACGGTCTGGTAATTTTTTACCATTGTTATTCAGTAAATAGGCCTTATGTGTGTATACATACATAAACATTTTTTTAAAATGAGTAGTTGCGTACGAATTTTCCATGAATCGATGAATCCCAAAAAGGAGGGGGTCCGGGAAAATTTTGATCTTAGAAGGCGGGAAATGAGTTTTCCCGACTTCTGAGGTGTCTTTTAATTACTTTAAATTCTTCAAAATTCAAGGTTTTTCCCTCTTGAAAATTATTATAATGAATCAGTGAACCCAAAGAGAAAAGGAAGGTTCAGGCTCTTCTCGGGAAATTGTTTATTTCTAAATGGTTGGAAATGAGCTTTCCCGACTTTTGAAGTATCTTTTAGTGACTTTAAAAGTTCTTCAAAATTCAAGGTTTTCCTCTCTTCAAAACGGTCAGGCAAATTTTTTCCATTGTTATTACAGTAGATAGGCCATATATGTGTATACATAGGCCTACAAAAAAAATTGAGTAGTTGCATACGATTTTTTTTTTCGATAAATCGATCGATAAATCTCAAAAAGAAAGGGGGGTCCGGGGGTTCTCCCCCAGGAAAATTGTGATTCCTAGAAGGCGGCAAATGAGCTTTCCCGACTTCTGAGCTGTCTTTTAATTACTTTTAATTTCTTCAAAATTTAAGGTTTTCCACTCTTGAAAATTATTATAATGAATCAATGAACCCAAAGAAAGGGAGGTTGGAGTTCTTCCCGGGAAAATGTTGATTTCTAAGTGGTGGGCAATAAGCATTTCCCGACTTTAAGTTCCTTAAAATTAAAGGTAATAATTTTTCCCCATTGTTGTTACAGTAAATAGGCATACGTATTTTTTTCCATGAATCGTTAAATCCCAAAAAGAAAGGTGGGGCCAAAAAGAAAGGGGGGGGTGTCCTGTGGTTCTTCCACGGGAAAATTTTGATTCCTATGTGGCGGGAAATGAGCTTTCCCGACGTCTTAGGTGTCTTTTAATGACTCTTAATTTCTTCAAAATTCAAGGTGCCCCACACACCCCCCCCCTCTTGAAAATGATGCAAATAATCAATGAACTCCAAAGAAAAGGTCCGTTTTCCCCGGGAAAATTTCGATTTCTAGATGGCGGGAAATGAGCTTTCCTGACTTCTGAAATGTATTTTAATGTATTTTAAGTTCTTCAAAATTCAAGGTTTTCCCCTCTTGAAAACAGTCAAGTATTAATCTGCCTCATTTTTTATTTTATGTGTGTATTCCTACATAAACAAATGAGTAGTTGCATGCGTATTCTTTTTGCCATGAATCGATAAATCCCAAAAAGAAAGGGTGGTCCAGGGGTTCTCCCCTTGAAAATTTTGATTCCTAGATGGCGGAAAATGGGCTTTTCTCTTATACACATCTTTTTTGTGACACGATGAAAAAAATAAGTGTCCCCTTAATAAGGGTTAAATATTTATTGAAAAAAAAAAATCAGCTCACGGGTCCTGAAAAGGTAGGTCTAGAATTCTTTTTCTTTTCCCCCTTTTTCTTGTTGCCCAAGGGAGGGGTCAGGACCCATGACCCCCCCTCCCCATATCCGCCAATGTGAATTGCGAGAAAATGTAACTCGGACGAGTACTGGATAAACATTCTCTTTCCCATCCTTCTCCTCCTTCTTCGCTCCTTCCTTTCTTGCATTTCCGATCATAAAAAAATCTCCAGACATTATATATTTTTTGCCAAAAAGTGGGGGGGGCCCCGGGCCCCCCGGTTCCACCGGCCATGCACACACGCGCGCGTTATTGTAATATCCTCGCCTCTTCGAAAGAGAGGCGAGAGTATGTATTATAAGGGACTTACCAAATATGCTCACTGTAAATGTACAGTAAGCTGTGTTTCCAGCAGAATCATTTGCAGAGCAAGTAACATCCGTTTTGCCAACAGGGAATAATGAACCAGACGTCAGAGTACAAGTAGCTGACAGACCAGTATCAACATTGTCAGTGACTATTGGGGCATTCCAGGTAACCATTGCTTGGTAATAGACCCTATCACCAGGGCATGTCACGCTTGGACTCTCAAAGTCTATTGGGAATTTTAAAAATAATAAATAATAAATGCAATAGCGTCAAAAGATGTTTGGGTATAAGCCCACCTTACTTTACATAGCAACATCTTCCTTACACAAGCCCATGGTATGATTAAATTGAGATACTTAGCTGAATTTTAAAGCTACTTTCAGAGCCCAAATAATCAAAGATAGAGTTTCAATTGGACAGGATACTTCTATATTATAGTTATGAAATTTAATATTGATAGAGATTGTTATCAAAATTGTGTCAATCTTACATCAACATCATTACATTTTCCATCTATGTAAAACATCTCTCTCTTCCACATTCTATGTAATGTTTCATTAATAGACAAATCATTTACCAAAGACTTTAACAGTAAATGTGCAGAAGCCAACATTACCACTACTGTCAGTTGAACTACACATTACAATAGTCAAACCAACATTAAATGGTAACCCAGGAGATGGAGTACATATAGCTGACAAGCCAGTGTCAATGTCATCAGTAACTGTTGGCTCATTCCAGGTTGCACGTGCTGTTGGTTGCCCTGGAGATGTACCTACATTGATATTACCTGGACAGGTCACAACTGGTTCTTCGGGCACTAAAGTGTGAGAAAAGAAAAAATTTCAAAGAAAATACTTTACTGAATCCTACATTTTTAGACAGTACCGTATCAAAAATTTATTCTATTTTTAAAGAGGTAATTTCCTATGTTTAAAAGCTAACCTACTTACTTTTAAAACAAAATTTGATAAATCTAAAACCTAAAAGGAGTCGCAACACAAGAAGCCAACGACCGTGTTAATAACTGGCTGAACAATTTATTTTCTTGATGCTAAAATTTAGTAAACACACATCCACTTTTTAAATGCTATAGTCCTAATTGAATGTAGTGGTATTTAGTTAGTATTTAATTTAGAATGAATTTGAGATTTCATCCAAAACATTCTTTTTAACAATAATATATTCATGTTGAGGATTTATGTAGTCTCCCGGATAATCTATCTAACAAGATAGAAATATAACTTAAAACCTCACACCTATGGATATAAATTACAAAATTAAATTGAGGGCGCTATACAATGGTGAACCCACTAGGCAAATAATTCAATTTTGAAATCCAGTAAGACTAAAGAGTCTGCATTGATATAAATAAATAAAGCTGGTGCAACAATTGGTTTATAAAAGAATCACAATCGCACCTAAACTGCTTACTAAAAGACTGTAATATATTCGATTTTGCGAAACTAAGTATATGATCAGAAATGTGTTATTTTTTTATTTTTTCACTGAGATACCTCCATGGTAATGTTAAGTTAAAAAAAAAGAGATAAAAAAAAAAAAAAAAAAAAAAAAAAAAAAAAAAAAAAAAAAAAAAAAACAATAAAGCCAATAATGCCAGTTGTAAAATATCAAACAAAAACAAATTTGATGTAAATAATGAATGAATCAATGCTGCTTTAGAAAAGGGGTCCAACAAGCGGACGGCAAAAACAGCGACTTTTCATGTACGCAGATACCCCCGGAAAGTTCGATGCAACAGATTCTGACTAATAGCCAGGTGTCTTCTGTCTTGTCACCATCCCACAGGGGTTTAGCCAGAAAAACGAATAGGCCATCCAAAATGGAAGACGAAGAACTTGCGTATCTTTATTTTTACCTGATCGATTTAAATTCAGTATGTAATGCAATGACACAGCATGCAGTACGACAATGTGGAACACGCTGCTCATCTCTGCACCGGCGAAAAGAAGCGATCAGAACTGATCAAACTGTTTATTTCGGGGCCTGGAACGATATCTTGTTCACATGAAGCACAGCGGCACAACCGAGGAGATGGTTTAGTTTCTATGTGACATAATGAAGCTGCAACTTCTTATTTGGCTGTTTGGGCCGATATTATGTTGACGCGAGCACTACGGTACAAAACCGAAACATGGCTGCGAAAGTACTCATTTTTGGTGGTTTTTGACTGTCTTTTTCGTTGTCATCCAATATCCAGCGTAGAAAAGTAGCACATCGTGTTCGTGACATATATAAACACCACCAGTGTATGGAAGATGATCACATTCCTGCCAGTGGTTTTAGAGGAGATAGGTGAAGTTACAATGGAGGCGATTAGCAAAATTAAGGTGAAGTTACGCGGAGGCGATTAGCAGAATTAATATATAGATTTATATAATTATATTTGTGATACGTTCCACTTCTTACCTACTACATACTGACATCGGTGTAACGAAGGGGCTGGAGGCCCCTGGGCAGGGGCCCTTTAGGGCCCAGACGCCGAGGGCCAGGGGCATTATTTTCTTCCCATACAGTTAAGCAGAAATTTTAGAGGGCGCTATTTTAGGTCAGTTAGGTCAACTGATATGCATGAATATGCATGCAAGACCACCCCACCCCTCGCGAAACAGAGTTCAGTGGTGTGTAAGCTACAGTGCTTATGCATGGATGTACGCTATACAGTAGGCCAAAAGTCTTTTATAGGCCTTGGTATTCAAAACAGTCTGACCATTAATGGACTATAATAGACCGAATTAGTCACCAAATCAAAGCTTTTATAGTGGGTATAAAATCAAAACAAACAGCTAGGTGGCAGTTTTTTCACGCAATACCCTTACAAAAATGTCCTATAGGATACTATAAGAGAAAATCCTATAGGAAACTTATAGATTTTTCGTCACATCTATAGGATCCTATAGGATTATTTCAATAGATATCCTTTGGGAATCCTATAGGAATCATATAGGAGTCGTATAAGTATCCTATAGGAATTTTAATATGTTTCCTATTAGATTCTTAATGAAATCTTATAGGAAAACTGCAAGATTTTTAAATGAAACAAATAGGAATCTTATAGTTATCCTATAGGGATCCTATAGAATGCCTAAAGGAATCTTATAGATTTTCTAAAAGGAACCTTATAGAATCTTATATGAATTATATAGGTATCTTATAGGAATCCTATGGGTTTCGTATATGAAATCTATAAGAATCTTATAGATATCTTATTGGAATCTTATAGGAGTCTTATATGAATGATATAGGAAGGTTATAGATACCTTATAGAAATCTTATAGGAGTCTTATATGAATTATATAGGAATCCTGTAGATATTTTTAGGAATCTTATAGATATTTTATAGGAATTTTACGGATTTCTTTCTGGGATCATATAGGCGTCTTATAAGAATCCTATAGAACTCTTTTCGTAATTCTAAAGATATCTTAAAGAAGTCCTATAGATTTCCTAAAGGAATCTTATAGAAGTCTTATATGAATAATACAGGGTCCCTATAGATATCGTATAAGAATCCTATATGGTTTCCATAGGATTCGTATGGGTGTCTTATAAGAATTATATAGGAATCCTATAAGTTATATCTTTATTATCCTATAGATTTCCTAAAGGAATCGTATAGGTGTATTGCAGGAATCCTCTGTGAATGCTTTAGTTGTTATTCTTATAAGAAAGCTATAGATAATGATTTATAACATATTCATATAAATTTCTTATTTTTGTAAATACAGTATATACTGTTTGTTAATGTTAATATCT
>NW_022730081.1:0-1821 GCF_011630105.1 Anneissia japonica | reverse complement strand
AAAAAGTGAGTCATGAAAAATCATAAAAATACATACACTAGGTCAAAATAAAAATTGAGGGGCAGGGCAAAATAAACAAGAACTGTCAGTTGGAATATGAATAATGCTCTAATTGTTTTAAAATTTTAAATCATAATAATTAAGCAGATTTTGCCGTTTATTGAAAATGTATCTTAAAATTTTCTATCCACATTTTAAATGTTGTATTTTACTTCGACATGAATGTATTGATATTTTGTTTTGCAAACCCAATGTTCGACAAAGATGAAGATTTAAAATAAAAATAAAATTTTATTTTTGACCAGTTAGCTCACTCGCTGCCGTGAATTGGAAATTGAGAAAAAAAATAATGTTTATTCTGTTCTGCAACATTACCGAAAGAAATCTTAATTTGTTCACATAAATAGAAGCATTTAACAGATCAATGCAAATTGTTGTAAATATGAGGGAGTTTTGGTAATAATGATAATAATAACAGTAGCATAGGCCTAGCCTATAAAGGCCTAGGCCTACCCCTAAAAATTATTTAAAAAATCATATCATGGATTTTACAATAATAAATAAGTGAGAACACGGCCCAATTTACCACCCTCCAATACTTAAATTATAGGGCAGACTGAGCTTAGCCCTCCTTAGAATATCCTCCTTTTCTTAATAATAGGCCTAGGTCATAGCATGCTTGTTATCCCCTAGCTAGGCTCCTATGCCGGAGATCCAATCTAATCCAAACCAATCCAATTTTTGACTTAAAAGGCGCATTATACTAAGTCTAATGCGCCAATTTAAACAACATTAAATGAATAATAATAGAAAAACAATTCTTACTGTACCTGTTAGTACTGCTGAAAATATGGTTAAACTGCCTGTTTCATCATCATGAATGTGCACTGAAAAAGAGCTCTAAAACCACTAACAAATTTCAGTTAACTGATAACATTCAAAAGCACCTTGTTAATTTCCATGGCCTTCAGTGATAAACATGGATAAAGTGACCAATCAAATTAGGTAATTTGAGATTATCTGTGGTTGGCTGAACAGATTAAATGACAACACCTATTAGCTTGTTAAACTTGTGTTTTAAGGTTGTATGTTTTATTATACACCATGATTTAGTATAGGCCTAGACTTAGGCTATGTAATGTTAATTATACTGCTAGGACTTTCATAATATAACTTTTTTTTAGTTATTTCAGCAGAATAGGGAAGCAGGGAAAATCTCCCAAAAATATGACAATTTAGAGGTTTCAAAGGCTTAGAAAGTACCCTTACAGAAAAAATCTATAGAACTATATAGACCTTCTATAGAGATTAATCAATTTCTATAGAAATTACATTCTATAAAATTGTTTTATAGAGGAACTAGTTTCTATAGAATTCTATAACATTCTATATACACATATTTATTGTAATTTCTATGATCTTTACTTTTTTTTTGTTTCATTCAATTCAATTTCATTTATTGACACATTCGTGTCTGACCAATATAGTCCTATCAACATGTTTACATCTTGCATATTCAGAAATTCTATAAAATATTCTATACAAACGATATGACAAGTTCTCTATAATAAAACGAACTATATAATTTCTATATTTATTCTATAAAAAAATTATAGGCCTTTACCTGTATTTTTTTTTAACGTACTATAAAAATTTTATAGGGATTAGGCCTATCTTTATAGGAACATATAAAACCTCTATAGAGTATAACACATATGAAATTTGAAAATAAATATATTTTATATAGTATATTCTGTAGAACTATATAATCTTCTTAACCAAGAGTCATTTTAAAAACTGTAACTTTTAATATTCTATAGA
>NW_022730080.1:0-609 GCF_011630105.1 Anneissia japonica | reverse complement strand
GTCTCCATTATTCTGGAACGGAACTTGTTTTCTGGTCACTTTTTTAGCTACAGCTGATGGCCTATACTAGGTACGGTCCTGGCCTAGCCAAGCCTAGATAGCCTACCTATTAGACTAGCCTAGGCTAGGCCTAGCCTAGTTCTCCTATCCTAGGCACTACCCAACTTAATTCGCTGCACAACACCTTAATATAATTCATCAATACTACAACAAGAATGTAAATAATAAACTTTTGTTACTTGACTACCTTGTCAAGCTTTTGCTTTTGTTAAAAAAAGAAAACAAAAAGTAGGATCCCACTCACCTCTTCAAGCAAGGGAAAGCCCAGAACATGGCACTACCTCTGAATGTTTAAAAACAAATTGAAATGGCCGCCGCTGGAGAAAACGTACACAATGATACGGAGTCACTCATTGGATAGAATATCGCAATATTTAATTATCCTCCAATAGAAGATCGTGATCTTCCTCCTTCACTGGAAACGTAACTCTAGAGGGCGTTCAATAATTCATAAGGAATGCCCGTAATAATAATGATGATACCAATAATAATAATAATAATATTATTATTATTATTATTATTATTATTATTATTATTATTATTATTATT
>NW_022730079.1:0-673 GCF_011630105.1 Anneissia japonica | reverse complement strand
ACTTTGAATTATAATTCTAATGTCTAAGAGTATGTTTATATGATCGAGGAATACCATCATATCATTTTTGACCTGGTCAGATTGCCACAAATGGTTCAGTTAAGGTCATTCAAGGTCAAATATTGTATGGTATCTTTAAAATTACGTAATTGTCAAATTTTACATTAGAATCATACCCAGATTCTCAGAATTCAAACTTTTTACTATGAACTACAATATTTCATTTGAGGTCATTCTGGCGGCCATCTTGAATTTCAAAATGGCTGCCACGCAAAACCTATATTTGTCAATATATCGGCTTTTAAACCATTTCCAATAAGAATTATGTCTAAAAATATATTTTCATGGTCAAGGATTTATAGCACTTTGTGACATGATCAGATGGTCATTTAAGGTCATTCAATTTCATTTTTCTGTTAAATACGTAGAATATCTTAATAGTTTGTAAGCGGTCGTGTTTTACAGCAAAATCATACATAAGCTCACAAAATTCAATTTTTGATAGGAACTATTTCATCAGAGGTCATTATGACAGCCATTTTAGGTCAAGGTCATTTAGCAGCCATAATAAATTTCAAGGTGACCACCATGTAAAACATGTTTTGTTCCTTTAAATATGTTTACTGTACTGCATAGTAAAAAAATAACATCAAAAGTAGTGACATGTATTTGT
>NW_022730078.1:0-621 GCF_011630105.1 Anneissia japonica | reverse complement strand
AATAATAATAATAATAATAATAAATAATAATAATAATAATAATAATAATAATAATAATAATAATAATAATTATTATTATTATTATTATTATTATTATTATAAGTTGGATTTGTAGAGCGCATCATGCGAAAAAGCCTCTATGCGCTTTGTGATTGAGCTCTTTGATTTGGACATTTTGAGAAAAAAGAAAGTTGAAGTTATTTTATGAAACTAAAAAGACCTAATCAGGTGATTAAGTCGCAAAACTTTATCTACATTTGTTAAATTAAGCCGCAAAACTTTAGCTTCGTTTGGTGGCACCATTTCTCTAGGTAGACGGCGACCGGTTTCGTTAACGGTTGGTACATTTCTTACAAACATTCAGCCAAAGGCCAGTGAAAGTTGAGACGGCAGCCGGGTTTTTATCGCTGTTTGCCATTCTTATGTGTGCCATCGTAAAGTAATGGTTTGCCGGAGTTGCGTTCAATTTAAATCTCCGAACTTCTGAAGCTCAGATATTCTATGAATTTAGGCTTCTATCGCAGGCTACAATTTAAAAACGGGTGACCAAATAATTAATTAGGTGCTAAATTTTGATTTAATGCTAGGTAAGTTAAAAACAGACATTCCGTCCAAGTGGGG
>NW_022730077.1:0-1164 GCF_011630105.1 Anneissia japonica | reverse complement strand
TGCTTAAATAACTGTCACACACACTTCGGTTTATTTCATTATTCAGCTATTTGAAATTAACCTATTTTAAATTAAGAGGAATACTTGAGACGAAGTTTATCGTGTTGTGAGAAACACGAGATCATTACCACAATTGATTGGTAATTATTTACGTTTGCGTATTTGAAATGAAGAGTGAGACCAATTTAATTCAACCAACACGATATATCATTAAACAAATTATATAATTAACACATTATGCATTAAAAAAGTATATATAAGTTCAAACCCCTCTAATAAGATTGATTTACGCAGGGCCTAAGTTTGCTTATAGCAATTCTTTGCAAATAATTATTATATTTTATTTAAAATTTAACAAAAAGCAGTGTATTACCCATTGATATTAGTCGTATTAAAAGTTATGTACGTGTTTATCTTGTATCTTTTTTTTTATGAATACATAGAATAAAATAATTTTCCAATATTTTTTAAAGAATTTGGCTCCTAAATTTAGTAGCAACTGACTATTTACCTCATTCTTAGTTGCAGTGATGTGTTTTTTGTTTTTTGTTTTTTTTAAATAAAAAGCACATAAAAAGCAAAATATATTATGGGAATATATTTGTGAAATTCGTTAGCCCGAGGTAATAGTATATAATATTTTATTAATAATTTACTAAAAATCACATCTGGAGTGGATCATAAATTTAGTAGCAACTGAGTACTTACATGATCCACAGTTTCATTAAGGTGCGGTTCATTTTCCAGGATGTTTCTTACTGCTGGCCAGTCTTTTTGTCTGATAGCCTGTACTAATTTGTTTCTGTGACATAACAATCAAGCAATGTTTATCAATGAATTGTTTGTTTGCTTCCACATGACATTGTTTATACCTTAAAATTAAGTTAAAATGAACCAGGTTTCTCATGAATGTTAATTATCATTATCAACATTATCATCGTCGTCATCATTATCATCATCGTCAGCACCATCTCTATCACAGCCATTATTCAACGTAAATTGCCATCCTTTTGAAATTATTCTCTCATTAATTGTTTATCTTAATTTATCAAATTATCATAATACAGAAGCGTACTCACTGTTCCCTAAGTAAATACTTCATGTTCACCAGAATGCTTCGTTACTTTCGTATACAGTTGTGACGTCTAGATGAGTGAGATCGCT
>NW_022730076.1:0-579 GCF_011630105.1 Anneissia japonica | reverse complement strand
CTCTATTTCAATCTTTTCTGACAAATTTTTTTTTATGAAACTGGAAATAATTTGTCGAGTAGACGAACTTGTAAACATTTTCTGAAACTGGAAATAATTTGTGTCCGCGACTCGCTCACCGACCTCGAGTACGCGGACGTCGTGTAGGCGTACTTGGAGTACACGAACGAATGTCGAGTATACACGGTATACACTCGCGTCCGCGACTCGCAGACCGATCTCGAATACGCGGACGTCGAGTAGACGGACGTGGAGTACACGAACGGATGTTGAGTACACACTCGCGTGCGCGACCCGCCGACCGACCTCGAGTACGCGGACGCCGGGTCGGCCTCGCTGGACTTGTATAAATTTATGAAAGCTGGAAAAAAATTTCGATAATGTGGACTTAGAAAAATTTTCGATAATCTGGACTTAGAAAAATTTCTAAAAGCTGGACTTAGAACAAATTTCGAAAAGCTGGACTTAGAAAAATTTTCGAAAATCTGAACTTATAAAAAAATTTCGACTTTTTTGGACTTAGAAAAATTTTCCAAAATCTGGACTTTTCTGGACTGGAAAAGCTGGAACTGCTAGACC
>NW_022730075.1:0-749 GCF_011630105.1 Anneissia japonica | reverse complement strand
ATGATCAAAGATACCTACAAAAACAAAGAAAGCTCTTTTGAAGCTCTAAGCCCATTGTTAAGCAACGGTGTGTGGGGGACATGAGGAAAGGAGGACCGTAGCTGGGCCAGGGGAGCCGTAACTAGACCAGGAGGCGCCAAGGAACAACTAGAGCCGGGCTCACGCAATGTAGAGATGATGGGGCTTAATAAATGAATTTCAAAATCTCATAATCCGTAAATTTCCAATCTCATAAAAAATAAAATTTTTGGACATAAGATACAGGTTACGTAGAAGTTAAACATAAAGAACTCGCAACAATTTAATAGCGACACTTAAATCATGTTATTACATTAACCCCCACCCCTGCCCTGCCCTGAATTACACAAGTAATACTGCCTCGTTCAAGATACTAATGTAATGTGAACACGGGTATTATACTGACTTAATTGATGAACTACCTGAACACGTTGTTATAATAATGTAATAAATTGTTAACTTATTCAATCATAGCTTGACACTTTCATCGAATTTTTATAAGCATGTCTTATGTACAGGAAATATAGAAGGACAATTCACACATTTCTACTTCTAGTAATGTACATGAAATTCAAGCTCAAACAAGATTTAGAAATAGCTTAACATTTTCGCTCTATGAACCTCAATAACCCGGTTTTCCAATATTACCAAACATAAGATATTCATATAAGAAAGTATAATACATACTCCAAGTATTGAAATACACGCCATCGTGTTGGGATTCAATATTT
>NW_022730073.1:0-762 GCF_011630105.1 Anneissia japonica | reverse complement strand
AGACCCTGCAAAAGTGAAGGCAATCACTGAAATGCAGACACCAGCCAATACAAGTGACCTGCTTATTTTTGGGGATGGTAAAGTACCTGACAAAGTTTGTCCCAAACTTGAGTGAGAAAGCAAAACCTCTCAATGATTTGTTGAGGAAAAATCATGAATGGCATTGGTACAAACAACAACAGACTGCATTTGAAGAAATAAAGAACAGCATAGCAACTGCAACAACATTAGCATATTTTGATGTGGAAAAAGAAGTTACGTTGACATGTGATGCATCCAAGAGTGGACTTGGAGTAGCATGCTTACAAGAAGGCAAACCGGTAGCTTTTGCATCTCGTGCATTAACTGAAGCTGAAATAAACTACGCTCAAATAGAGAAGGAGCTGCTGGCAGTTGTTTTCGGATGTACTAAATTCCATGACTATATATATGGAAAGAAAGTAACAATTGAAACGGATCATCAACCGCTAATCTCAATAGTAAAGAAACCATTATCAGCAGCACCAGCAAGGCTCCAGCGGTTCTTACTGAGAATACAGAAATATCAGTACATTCTGACATACAAGAGAGGAAAGGAGTTATATGTTGCAGATACATTATCTCGAGCATATCTTCCATCTAAAGATATGAAAGATGAAGGTGACAAGGATATTGACTATAATGTGTTATCAGTTTTTCCAATATCAAGTACTAGACGGGAAGAAATCAAACGAGCAACAGATGAAGATAAAGTCCTGAACAAGTTGCGGAGAACCATTCTCA
>NW_022730072.1:0-673 GCF_011630105.1 Anneissia japonica | reverse complement strand
GGGTGCGGACGCACCCCCCCAAATTCCAAAAGGTACACTTTTTGAAACCTATGATTTCACAAAATCGTTCCTAATTATCACAAAATGTTATAACATGCCTGCATGCATTATATATTTGCCAGCGTATCTAACCGTTGATTTTTAATAATTTGGCATGAAATTTGTTAGAAATTGATCGTCTCCGGTGATTCCAAATTGATCTACATAATATGAAGAATGTTATCTATAGGCATGCAGATGTACAGGACAAAATAAGAAGAGCCCCCTAAAATTATAAAAGAAAATGGTGAAAAAAAGAAAAAAAGAAAAATCATAATTGTCTGAGAGTGCCATTTCCGGCCATTTTGAGGTGCCATAATCATAAATTTTCCCACCTCAGCTCCAATCATGGGGCTGAGGTGGTATTGACCATCTGTCTCAAGTTCCTCCCTTCACCCCCACCCTCTATTTCTCCTGCTTTTACTGTAGGTCCCTAGACAATACTTAAATGAATGAAAATTTAAATAGGATATTACAAATTATGGATTTTAGAAATCCATTAAAAAAGGCCCTCAAAATGATAATTTGTCAGAGATTCCAGAAGATTCGCCCCACCCTCACAGGGACCCCTAGACAGTCGCCCATCGTAAGGTCCACTTCGGTTGCAAAACGCACCTCCCCATCGAAAATCCTG
>NW_022730071.1:0-1823 GCF_011630105.1 Anneissia japonica | reverse complement strand
TTTACATATATAATATATAATATAGGCCTATATATGTGTGTGTGGGGGAGGGGTGTGTATGTGTGTGTGTGCTTAAATAGGAACAAGATTTTATAATCGTATCTGGCATACTCTTTACGGTGCTAGGCCTACACAACATACCTTATTTGAATATTGTTTTGTCAGGTATGCCTATTTTTCAATGCTATGAGAATCTGTTTTAATTATCAATTATCTTCATAACCATACTAAATTAACTGTATAAAAGTTTCAGGATATAGGCCTAGACCTATTTGATAAAATTTCAATATATTTACTGAAGCAAGAAACTTAACATTGTTTTGCAACGTTATAGTGGTATAGTTCAGATAGAAAATCATCGGTCCACGCTACGATGATTTTGAAATTAGACCTAGTGTATACTAATCGCTATGATATTACGTGCATTATGGAAGGCGTTATAGTTTTTCCATTACCAATACTAATAGCTTATCCTAAAGTATATTCGTGTTTCATAAAATCAAATTGATAACAATCAAAGTGACATAGATAGTAACAAGAGGGATGGGGAGTAATGATGTTGAGCAAAACAATTGCTGTACACTGAACAGAGGAACGAAATCAGTGATCGCAGATTTCCACTAAAATCGACAACATTGTTTCTAATGATTAGTGGTGCAATATGAAAGTTGCATTACAAAAATACCCAAGGAAACATTGAGATTTGTTATCAATAGAGGCTCAATAAAAAGTCTCAATGTTTCCTTGAGTATTTTTGTGATGCAACTTTCATATTGCACCACTTTTAAGGGTTATTGAAAGGGCATTATGGTCTAATGTTTTCGCTAACATAATAATAAAATGAACGTAAAATAGCAGATAGGCCTTTTAATAGGTGCATTTATAACAATCAGTTCGTCGTTGAAATGTTTTTTCTCCCTTTAGATCCATATTGTGTTACCAGCAGGTTAGATGCTAATAATAACACTGGTGTTGGTGGACTTCATAATGTGTATTTCGATGATGCTAGGTTCGTGCTTGTCGACCTTCCCAGCTTTGGACTTTACCTCTACGAATGGGAGTATGTAGGGCAAGATGAAGCTCGAGGCATTCCCACAGATGTTTGGCGAACATGCATTTATTACGAGCCAAATAATGCCACGTACAACGCTGAATTTCATTTCTCAGTAGAGGGCTACGACACAGCCAGCAACATTGGACAACGACCGGTTCGTCTTAAGATTATGGGCCAGGCCTTGAATGATACACGACCAGGAGAACCGAGTGAAATGCTTGATATTGAGTACTATGTGGAATACATGTGGTTTAGAGCACACGGGTTCGTTCCAGATTATTTATTTCAGGTCTGAATGATTAATTTATTACTAATATTAAAACCAATATTAAACCTATATAATGATATTTACAACAACAATAACAGTAACAATAATAACATGATATTTACGACCACAATAATATGAGTTTAGGCAATTCTATCTAAAGAGTGTAAATCAAAACAGTCGTTAACACTGTTAAATTATATATAAATCATTAAAGAAAGGTAAATACAGTACTCAAATATAAACGACATAATAATACATCGCGTAGGATGTTGTCGAATGCTGTCCCATAAATAAATGAATAAAGAAATTATGTAATAACTTGCCTCTGACGGGATTCGAAGATGCAACCTCTCGCTGTCAATGCGAGCGTCATAGCCATTAGACCACAGAGGCTTCATGGTTGAACAGATTCAAATAACCGCCAAATATACTCTATTACACAATAGGTACGGCTGGAAACTAATAATTGCATATAATATAAATAGTATTGAATCTGTTAAA
>NW_022730070.1:966-1255 GCF_011630105.1 Anneissia japonica | reverse complement strand
TCATTGATTAATTGAATCACTTTCAAGGTGGGGGGGGGGGGAATCTTGAATTTTGAAGAATTTAAAAGACACCGTCGGGAAAGCTCATTTCCCGACACCTAAGAATCAACATTTTCCCGGGGAATAACCACAGGACCTCCTCCCACCAACCCTTTCTTTTTGGGATTTATCGATTCATGGAAAAACTACGTATGCAACTTACTCAATCTTTTTTTATGTATGTATACACACATAAGGCATATTTACTGTATTAACAATGGGAAAAAATTATCTGACCGTTTTCAAGAGT
>NW_022730070.1:0-951 GCF_011630105.1 Anneissia japonica | reverse complement strand
GTGTAACTTAATTACTTTCAAGTTCTTCAAAATTCAAGGTGTTCCCCTCTTGAAAATTATTATAATGAATCAATGAACCCAGAGAAAGGGAAGTTCGAGTTGTTTCCGGGAAAATGTTAATTTCTAAATGGTTGACAATGAGATTTCCCGACTTCTGAAGTATTTTTTAATGACTTTAATTTAAAAGACACTTCAGAAGTCGGGAAAGCTCATTTCCCGCCTTCTAGGAATCAAAATTTTTCCTGGGGAAGAACCTCCGGATCCCCCTTTCTTTTTGGGATTCATCGATTCATGGAAAATTCGTATGCAACTACTCATTTTTTTAAAAATTTTTATGTATGTATACACACATAAGCCCTATTTACTGTAATAACAATGGGAAAAATTACCTGACCGTTTTCCAGAGTGGAAAACCTTGAATTTTGAAGAAATTAAAAGTAATTAAAGACACGTCAGAAGTCGGGAAAGTTCATTCCCGCCATCTAAGAAATCTAAATTTTCCCGGGGGAGGAATGTTGAAAAAGAGAAGAGAAAAATAAAGACAAGAATAAAAAGGAAAATATAATGAACAGATATCACAATACCCCGGCCTGCAACCCCTTGACCAATTCAAAAAGTGTCCATAGGGCATTTGATCTAAGCCGCCAGATATTCTCCGCAGTGGCGTAAGCACCGGGGGACAAGGTGAAAATATCCATCTGTGGAAAATCTTTCCCCATTGAATGCCCTTTTCACCCGGGAAAGTGCCTGAAAACCTCAAATTTTAAATCGCATATTTTGTTGAGGTAGGCCAATTTCCTCTAAAAATTGCACATTTTAGGGAGTTTGGATCAATTCCGACGAAATTAGAATTAAAAAAACAAAATTTTTTCGCGCGCTTCGCGCACATTTTTTAATGTTAAAGCTTGTGCTTGCTCTCCTTTGCCTTCTAAGTTATAACACATAGTCCCA
>NW_022730069.1:0-918 GCF_011630105.1 Anneissia japonica | reverse complement strand
TTGACTTCAATTTTTGACTCGGCCTCGCCTCCAAACAGACGTCCAAATGCCGTGAAATAGTTTTCTGATTTCGGGTCCAATGCTGTAATTTCTCTCATTATTTCTTTATTATTGTCACCAAATCTTCTGTCCAATTCATTGATGATGCGATCAAGTACAGCAAGCACATTGCGTCTGTAAGAAACGTTTTCGTCGTCGTCCTCATCGATGTTTGCTTCTACTATATACTCATGAAGTCTCGCAGGGCTCTTTGTTTTCGAGGTCGCATCGCCGTTTCACGCAACTTCAGCTCATCAGCCACTTCATTGGCAATCTTCAATAACTCCTCACATTTTTCTTCGTTGCGCATTGCCGACAGAACATCGCGCAATCATTCAACAATTTCAATTGCCTCTCTTAATAGGTCATTTGTTCTTTTCTGAAGATGATGATATGCGCTCTTGGCTTTATTGAGAATTTCACGCATGAAGAGTAAATATAATACAAACTCTTGATCCAGATGACCCATGTAGCCACTCGCCTCTATTACTTGGGATGCACTTGAGTCATTGTCAATGACGTCTTGTAGCACTTCCAGTACAACAGCCAAATGCAGCCACCAACCATCACGTTTCCGAAATTGTACCAATTTCCATTTTTTCATTTTGTTCATCAATTTCCACAAATCAAATGGTATATATAGAAGTACTTCACTGGCTCCTTGTGAAAAGAAATCTGATGTAACAGACAGTACACAGTGCCTAAAATTGATAAATATATTTTTTCATACATATTTATTTTAAAAATCCACATAAAAAAAATTTAATTCTTTTCACAAGAAAAAATTCTTTCAATAAATATTGACTGTAGATGGAATATATAGAAAGATATGAACTAAAAGCTACAGTGTGAATTTTTTAAATACTTTTAATAAATCTG
>NW_022730068.1:0-841 GCF_011630105.1 Anneissia japonica | reverse complement strand
TTATCAGAGTATTAACAGGAAGATGTAAAAAATAGTTTTCAGTTGTACATCTCCCTGGTATCACTAGGATAAAATCGTATTATCACCACATAGTGATCACAGTCTTGCCAATATGCTTTGTGAAATCCCAGGGGGTCATGGTGGAGACGTTGGAAAATCAGGTCACATGCAGCTCGTCTGGCTCGATCATTGGTTGCACCTGGATGGTGTGAGGAAGAGGGAAGATCATGTTTCAAATTCAAGCGGGGATTCATTGTTTCATCGTCGATTACAGCAAGCGTTGTGTTAAATTGGATTCGTTAAATTAATATCGCAAAACGAAAATGTGCATGGGTTGTACTCAACTGGACGGAGACAAATGAGACAGGTATCCTGCACGATTCAATGATTCCAGATAAAATAATTTTCGAGGACAACCGAAAGATTGAGATGGAGAATATTGAGACCCAAAGTTAACAAGAACCCTCCAAGAAAAAATGGCTGAATGGCGTACTGTATTCAAGTGTTGTCGTTGCTATTTATATAGGTAATTCGAAATTGCATTTTTCTTATTATTTATTTGAATATATTCATTTTTGCTAGGTTTTCCATAGGCCTGCTGCTGGTACTAACAATCAATAGTGTTCCAATCCATAACCCACCCACTACTTATAAATAATAAACAAAAAAATAAACTCGGGGTAGGAGGCATAGCCTAGGCTACGACCGTTTGACCTAGGCCTAGGCTTGACCTCCTAAATTGTCTGGTTGAAACGGCCGTTAACTCGATTCTGGAATTGGGCAATTTCATGGTAGCGGAATCACTATTTTGCTGAACTTTTTAACTTTAATCTAATGTCAT
>NW_022730067.1:0-729 GCF_011630105.1 Anneissia japonica | reverse complement strand
CCTTACCGTGTTTTCGTCTTTGCTCATTATATAAACAGTAACAGTGTAAATAGTGTATATATATAAATATATATGAGTATATATAAACATATATATGTGTATATAAACAGTAACAGTGTAAATAGTGTATATATATATATGAATTTATATATATAAATATATATGAGTATATATAAATATATATATATATACATATACTTATTAAATTACTAAGTCTTACCGTGTTTTCGTATTTGCTCATTATATAAATACCCAATTTCTCTATCAGTAAGAAAGAAGAGTGTTGTATCTGTCTCTAATGTAGGCTGTTGGGTTACAGCGTAAAATGAAAGCGGGAACAAGTCACTAGAGTGGATGCTGTGATTCATAATTATAATTTTAAATTAGGCTTTCCTTATTTCATTGTCAGTCATCCTGTTACCATCGTGAGTCGGGGTTCTTCCACCATACAAGCTATAATTGGAATATTCGAAGTTTGTTTGCGTCTATAAATGTAAAACATTGTTCATTACGTCTTTTTTATCGAAAATTCTCTTATTAAGGGCGATTTCCTCATATTATTCTCTAAAATTTGCCTCTCTTAAATTCAGAAAGTGGTAACCTGGGTTATATTTGAATATATATTTGTTTCAATATATATCATTTATTTTTGTTCAAATACGTTATATCATGTATTACCCTGACCTATATGGAGAAGAATAATAATTTTATTATCATGAATATCTATAT
>NW_022730066.1:0-1657 GCF_011630105.1 Anneissia japonica | reverse complement strand
CATATTTAATATATAACTATTAAAAACAATTAAAACCAAAGAAAAGATTACCATTAAATAAAATAAGTCGGGTCTTCATTGATTAAAATGTGACGAATTAACGATAATTGAAAACAATTCTAATTTTAATTTCAATCATTTACGCGAGCACGGAATTTACGCGAGTACGCACGCGCGCAAATATTCGATTATATATGAATTCTTATACGCTGTCCATACTAAGTAATGTTAATTATAAAATATAATTGTAAACCCAATTAAGTGTGTGAAATTAATATGCAATGATATGCAATGTACGTAACACATATACTTTGCATGTGTTCGCCGGGAAGATTATGAAACAAAATGGACGGTGTGTACCACGTGACTTTCGTAAACCAAGGAGCGGAATGTCGCAACTCTTTATATATATGGCTCTGAATGTTGTTGCACTGTAGCGCCATCCCTCTATTTTCTGTTATTTCCATCTTGTGTTCGAGTGACAATTTTTACAACAGGCATAGAGGCAGTGGCGGCGCCAGCTGTGGATGGCAGCAGGGGCTTAAGATGGGCCCCTTGAATCTGGCACTGAAATACTCATCATAAAGTTTTTAAAATTATCCTGGCAATCATAATTATGCCCGCTTATATTATATTTCGTGCAAACTAAAATTCATAAAAATAATGATTTATTATCTACTGATAAGCATGTACAGTACTTTTAAAATCAATCAAGCGGTTTTTCCTTTTCCCCTCTTTATGAATTTCACTTAGTTCTTCCAAGGAGGTTACCTTCATATTTTGATTTCACAAACATAAAGGTGATTTACTTAATTTATTATTATCAGTGGCGGCTCCAGGAAAGCGAAATAGAGGGGGAGATGGAAAGACTTTCACAGTTTGGGAAACTAGCCTCAGCCCCACGATAGTTGGGGCTGAGGTAAGAAAATTTATGAATATGACACTCCTAGATGGCCGAAAATGGCACTCTCACACCTCAATTCTTTATAATTTTCCGGTTTTCTTCTTTTCATTTTTTTTTTAAATTAAGGGAAGGGGTGGATCGGCTCGGCCCCACTTGAATCCGGCACTGATTATTATGACGTCATTGCGAGATTACGTCAAAGTAACACTGGAGTTTGTAAACTCGTGGTATCACTAATTAAATAATAGAAATAGATAGACCTGTCCGTGGAAAAGGCAGTATAATTATTTTTTAATGGCTATATAAAATTCAATTGACTAACTCTAATTTTTTTTTGAAATTAGGAAAAACAGGAACCTATGTAGGCCTATGCAGATAATATTAAACACTAGTACGGGTCATAATAATATACAAAAGGAATAAATCGTTTATAGTAGAAATTTTGCACTTTTGAATTTGTAAAAACATTGGCCTAATAAGTTTACACGCTTCCAATTTTAACAACGTAAAGTACACTAATTTCATAATAAATTTAGCCTCTGATAACCTTTTCCCTGGCATCCATAAAATCGATGTAGTGGTTACTGAGATGGTTACGAAATGTAGAAACTATTGCTTTTTTACTCGGTTTTGGTCCAAAAATACGTACCGCACTTGGAAAAGTGAACAGTTAAAATTCATGATAGTCATGCGTAATTGTTATTCTTTCCATTCGCTTTGAAATGAGGTTTTAATTATAGAAGATTGGTAAAA
>NW_022730065.1:0-780 GCF_011630105.1 Anneissia japonica | reverse complement strand
CCCGACGAGGGGCCAGATTTCCCCAACGAAAGCAAAGTGGGCGTGGTCGAGCTTTAATTAGTAGGTTCCAAAAGTGGTCCTGGGGGTGAAGCAACCGAAAATTTTGACAAATTTTGACAATTCAGGGGTTTCAAAGGCTTATTAAATCGATATTAGAGTCTACTAATATGTCAAAAATACATATAATTTTTTTTTCTCCCCGACGAATTGTGCTTTTTAAGCACAAATACTGTCATTACTATTGAGAGGGCCATCGTTAAATTAAGTCAGAGCCCAAAATATAGCATAATTCGAAATTATTATTTTAAGACTTTATAACATAATACATAGCCTACTGATTAATAATAGCTGAGATGCACATTTCAGAATTAATAATCGTTTTTAGTATATCTTACTGAATGTTTATTGTCTACAAAATGAAATATGACTATTATATGCATCTTTAGAAATACAATTTCTACAATATTATTCTTGTTTTTATGTAGATAAATGTTCGATAAATTCTATCTTTCATAAAAAAAAAAAAAAACGAAATTCAGCGCATCTATTTTCATTCTAATCAATGGCGTTTGTAAACGTGCACGGACGTCATCGTCGAATCCCAAGATTTCCGACGGCAAAGCTGGCCTGCCTGCTTAGGTCCGTCCCAGGCCCGTCCCAGGCCAACCAATAATAATTAACAAAATGTATTTTTTTAAATATAGGCCTATGGCGGATCCTGTACATGCACTTCAACTTTTACAACAAAAGCCTAGGCCTAGTAGGCCTACCTGTAGTACG
>NW_022730064.1:0-957 GCF_011630105.1 Anneissia japonica | reverse complement strand
TGCCTGTACTTTGTGGTGAAGTGTTTATTTTAAAGTGTCCTTTCTGTTGGCAAGTGGCGTCGAGCAGAATGTCAATGGTTGACGGAACATGTCATGCGTCAATGCAGAAGGCAACCGATCATACCCCAGTTTGTCCATTTATGCATCTCACACCCTTTCTTCAATGGCAATCTTAGTTATGCTGGTGTGATGCTGTCTGATTTCATTAGTTTTTTTACAATACGTTTATGGCTATGCAATGCATCACCCGTCACAAGCAACAGTTGCAACATCAAAATACAATCTAATTATAGACCGATTCCTATTATTATTATTATTATTATTATTGTTATTATTATTATTATTATTCTTATAATCATCATCATGCTCATCATCATCATTAATATTATCATCATCTTCGTCATCATTGTCATTATCATTTATCATTAGTATAATGATAAATACCGTAGTAATAATAATAATAATAATAATAATTATTATTATTAATAATAATAATATTATAATTAATTATACTGAAATATTGCTATTGTTATTGTTTTAAGACTACTTCGTATTTAATTATTATTACCATTGATAATTCTCGTTGACGCTTTTACTGGGTTTTTTTCGTATTGCCATTATTGTTATAACAAAAGAAAAATGATAAAACTATTATTATAATTATTTTTAAAACATTCGAAGTAATATTTTTGGAACAGTACGGTACATATTCTGCATCGGAAAATATGGAATGATTAACAAATTTGGTTCCCCAGTCGCAAAGTATATTTATTTCACTTGTCAGTAACAAATAGTGGTGGTTATCTTTAATCATATTAATTATTATCAAATGTACTTCCACAATTTATCAATGGAAACTACTGCACAATTTCAGTAGAATTTTTGGACTCTGTCTTATGTAAATATGTGCGTAAATCACACAGAGATGATATTCACTATTCACATATGATATATGTT
>NW_022730063.1:812-1038 GCF_011630105.1 Anneissia japonica | reverse complement strand
GTCTTCTTTTGTCTAAAGTATCCTAGTTAGTGCCGTAGTAAAATGGTTGGTTTATTGTTCAACACTGCTTTTTGTAAAAAATGTACTCGCGCAGCAGAGTTGTCAGGGGAGTTAGAGGAAATCCCCGCCAGACAAGCGCGCGTTGATATGAAACGTCATCAATCATAGAGCTTCATGATTGGATAATTATGCTATATGCCGAGATTAACTATGAGTGGAAATATCA
>NW_022730063.1:0-806 GCF_011630105.1 Anneissia japonica | reverse complement strand
AATATCATCCACATGTCTACGGCCATACTACGTTGAAAACACCGGTTCTCGTCCGATCACCGAAGTTAAGCAACGTCGGGCCCGGTTAGTACTTGGATGGGTGACCGCCTGGGAATACCGGGTGCCATAGACTATTTACATTTTCTCCCCCAAATCGATTGATGTTTACTTATTGTTCGTTAAAAATGTTTTTCTTTTTCTTTCTTTTTTTTTTCTCTTAAGAGTTTCATTATGTACGTTATTTTGGCACGTTATAATCGTCAACTTTTCAATAAAAGAAAAAGGACCTGGGCCTTGCACTGAGCAGTAGGGCCACAACAAGTGTATGGTGTAGCCTTATAATACAGTGTTTGGGTGGTGTCTTAACAAATGTAATGAAAACATATACGATATTCTAGCCTACTGATTGGGGCGGATGCACGATTTGGCGGTAAGAGTGCGTGAGAGTCCACACGACCTCAGGCCCACCATAGTTGAGGCTGAGATGCAAACATTTTGAGAATATGGACCTCTTAAATTGCCCGGAAATCGCACTCTTATGCCTTCAAAAATCATACAGGTACTATGATTCGAGGGTCGTTTGAACAACACGACAGTCTTCTTCTGTCTGAAGCATCTTAGTTAGTCCCGTACGGTAGTAAAATGGTTTATTGTTCAACACCGGTGTTTGTAAAAAATGTACTCGCGCAGCAGAGTGGTCAGGGGAGTTAGAAGAAATCCCCGCCAGACAAGCGCGCGTTCATATGAAACGTCATCAATCACAGAGCTTCAGGATTGGATAATTATGCTATATGCCGAGATTAACT
>NW_022730062.1:0-1899 GCF_011630105.1 Anneissia japonica | reverse complement strand
AGCACTGTTTTAGTTACAATATGAGATTTACGGTACCTGTGTTAAAAACATGATTTACTATACTATACTTCTTTATAAAACATAACTTGTACTTTATAAGAGAAATCTGTATATCATCGGTACCTGGAACAGTTATACGAAGGTACTATGCTACTGCACTGTAATGCATAGGCCTATTTTAATACACTATTTAGATAGGCTCTTCTTTTTCCATCTTGATTTCAGAGTTCAAAAACATTCAATTTTTTTTCAATCATATAGTGGTGTAGAATAGTCTTTTGAGAACATTTTACAGAAAAAAATCATGTGATGTTATGGAGGTATGATTTTTTAGATAACAAGGACAAGAATTTAGACACAAAGCTTATCATATTACTGTTGGTTACGCACCACTCACTGACTTGGGTTGTTTTGTCATCACTTCTTCAAGATGCCTACCCTTATTGTCTGTATTTTCCCCTAAAATATTAAATTTTTATTTTACTTAACATGTCCTTTCCACACCCTAGGCCTATAGGCAGACTAGCCAGGAAGATGTAAGCCTACAGTCAGACAGTGTGACGTAGCCTGTCCCCGCCAGGTCGGGCCTAGGCCTATTGCCCTGATCCCCTGTGTCCTCCTAGCCTCCTAGCTAGGCCTAGGCTTTAACAGCTTGTGTTTAGTGGCCTAGAAATGTCATTTAAGTAGATTAAGCATAACCATACTTACGGGCTCTTCCTTTCTTCACCATTTTGTAAATTTAACTATTCAATGCTAGGAAGTGTAGCAATTTAAACAGATACGCCTATCATCAAATTACTGTATTTAAATCCCAACTTCTAAACACATGTTCACACGTTGTGAAATTTTCTGGTCCAGTCGCCTGGTGGCGCTACCGTGGTTCATTAATCTATCCATTCCATGGATGTATAAACCATCCATGGAATATATATAATATAATCCAACCACATCATAAATTCACATTATTCGTGCATGAGAAACCACGCCGAAGCAACATAACAACTCATGTTATTAATAACGTGAAAATAATGATAAGATAGTTGAAACACACTCTACCTGACAATTGTACTATTTTTATCTGTGGCTTATCGAACGTAATGCGATTTATTGAAGTATAAATTTTGAAGTTTTTGCTCTCACTTTTTGAGTGACAGCAGTTACCGTACACTGTTTGTGGTGAAATATTGGGGGCGTTATTTTTTATCTATACAGATACTCAAATAAATCAGTGGGTGTTTATTCAAAGGGGCGTTATATTTGTATAAATACGGTACAGTATTTCATAAATTAATAATTTTTAATTAACTGGCCTTCAAAACCGACAAAACCATTGCTAAACCGAATGCAAAACAATTTTCCATCGTGATTCTTGTAAACGTACCAAAGAAAGCCTACAAATGTCTATGATAGAAATGATAATACAGTATAACAGAACTTCACTCGCTATAAAGGCAAAGTCGTTCCAGAATATATACATAAATTACTCCTATTTTGCAATGTCTTTTACACATCACGTTGAATAGCCTACGCAATGTAGAACCGTAACAATGAGTGGTAATTTACGCTATCATTTACTTTTGTCTATCTTTGATGTTTTTAACTAATGGTGTATTCTCTTGTAATCGGAAATCTATTCACAAAAATAACATTTTGCAAAATCTTGCAAACTGGTACTGTATTTCTAATCGGAGACACAGCCAGTCCTCATTTAAGGAATTTCTTTATGTGCAAAATTTACGACTTATTAGTTCCGTATCTAATTTTTCTACAGCGCGAGTTCGTTTTAACTTTGATAGGCGCTTTATTATATTGTATACAGTAGCATTATTATTGCTGTTGTTATTGCTTGTTAAATCACTACACACTTGCGGGCACAAGCAATGCCGTAGACAGTTGGCT
>NW_022730061.1:0-513 GCF_011630105.1 Anneissia japonica | reverse complement strand
TAGGGGGTGCGGGGATGAGACAAGTGGCCATATATTGCTTATTTAACCTTTCCTGAGTTCGGGAAAAATACTTAAAAAATTCAAAATGTTGAGATGTAACGATAATTACAGAAACAAAATAGTCCAGTCCGAAATGTAGCAATATCAGAGGTTGCATTTTTTTTTTGCTATATTTTTTAAAAATTGGATATGATGTAGAGTAGACATTGATAAATCAAAAAAGTATGTGCAACATTTTTTTTTTTATACGTAAGGGGGGTTGCCAGCAGTTTTAAAATGGCCGCCATTTTTCCTAAAATTGCCACTAATATTGTAAATTTATGTCATTAAAACGCAGCATTTAATTGGAAATTCAGTCATAACAACAACAGTTAACTAAATATTATACACATTTTTGAGCTATTACGATTTAAAATGGCTGCCATTTTCCATTATTTTAGCTTTTTAGCATACATATTAATATAATAATAACCGGACTGTAAAACAAAAATGTGTGATAGAGCTAGTTGTATG
>NW_022730060.1:0-636 GCF_011630105.1 Anneissia japonica | reverse complement strand
AGCCCTTTAACAAAAAGTAGGAACATGATGTTGTATCATTCCTGATCATTCCTGATGATGACATAATTGTATCATTCCTGATGATGACATAATTTGTGTTGTAATCGTGCCAAATATAACCCTTTTAATAACCAAAAGGTGCATTGACTAGGTTCAAATATAATAAAACAAAGGTAACTCTAAATAGAGGAAGTGAGGCCATATTACTCAAAGTTTTGACTTTATTTAGTCATCATCAGGAATAAAAACATAGTGAGAATACCAAAAATGCTACAATACAGTATATACTATACAATGTACAGTATTTTTAAATGAGTTCATTCATTTCTATTGGTTTGTGTACATGCTTTTTCAGCCATGAGTATGTAAGATTTATTGTAATGCATTTCGATTTTAAATCATACTACATTATTTTTATATGGTGTATTTTAAATATTAAATTTAAATATGTTTTGTGAGATTGGATAGAACTTGCTTATAGTCTCAGTGGTTACACCTCAGTGTCACCTAAGACTCACTCCTGTTGAAAACCTTAGGTGACACTGAACTTGCTTATAGTCTCAGTGGTTACACCTCATTGTCACATAAGACTCACTCCTTTTGAAAACCTTAGGTGACACTGAACTTGCTTATAGT
>NW_022730059.1:0-680 GCF_011630105.1 Anneissia japonica | reverse complement strand
GTTCGTGACTTCTGTTGTGATGACCCACCACTTATGTCGGTTCGCAGCTATTTCATACATCTTTGGTAGAGGTTGTCCAACTATAGATGTGATCATGTCGATGCATCTGTAAAGTCCTTTATTTTTGCATGCCCTTAATTTTCGCGATTCTTTGTTTGGCTTACATTTTGCTGCAAGATTTTCAACATTTCGGTTTAAAAAACCTTGTTCAAGCCTGCCCTGTAGTAGCTGCAGTAGGCCGGCCTGCCTTTGGTAGCTAGCCTAAAAATGGGTATGGTAGGAGTACGACTGGAAATTGTAAAATCGCAAAAATAAATGGCTTTACAGCAACTTGATTTGCATATTATATTCTATGATTTACCGGCCGCTACCTATGAGACTACGTAGCTTAAAAATTGGCTCCACTATTGTGTGAGCCCTCAAGTTGTATGAAGAAAGAGATTAAGTAGTCTTTAGATCCAAATCGTACGGGCCTCTGTTAATGCCCCTTTCCCACATTCACGATTTTTGCTACGACAGAGCACGATTTTTCAATTTTGAAAAATCGCAATGGCGTCGTCGTAAATGTCGTGGTAAAAAATAATTCATCATATTACATCGTACTGGATCATGATGTCATCGTGATGGAGCACGATTTTTTTGGAATGATCCAAAAAATCGTGCTCAATCGTAGCCGTGAA
>NW_022730058.1:0-1208 GCF_011630105.1 Anneissia japonica | reverse complement strand
CTCCAGACATCGTGAGAGATCTGAGGAGAGCGTGGATAATGTACAATCTGGACATGATAGTCGAGGACAACCTGCTCGCGAAGGAAAGTCCCAAAATCGTGGCGGAGTTCGTCGCCGGAAACGTGTTTCGAGAAAAAACAACAGATAAATGAGAGAACTCGAGAAAAATTTGCATTAGTTTCTATTATTCTTGGACACTCTACACGGTTGGTGAGATTTTAAATATAAAACTTATCGGGACACGTCATGTCGTATGAAGAAGACGTACAACTTCCGGATAGCAAACTCGTGGATTTCACGTACGGATACGGCATTCTAAAAAGGATCGAGGATTTCTACAATCACGACAGGTTTGCATCGGTGGGTTTGCTGACGGGCGAAGGACAACTGCCACGACCATTCGTTCTCGCTCGAAGGTATTCCAAGTGCCTTCCTCCGGTCGGCACGTCCGACGTCGGATCCTGGAGATGCTTCCGAGGCGTCGACGGTGCGCCGTCGGTCACGTCCGAGATGACGTCCGTGTACGAAGGCTACGCGAGGGGATACTCGGTGGCATCACCGACCGTTCTCGAGCGGATGGTTAGGTCACGTGGCGACCTGACTTTCAACGAAGTCTTCGACGGAGACCTGTTCGTGCACACGATACCTTTAGACGTCGACGATTCGAGCCAACCGCAGTGGAGCGACGGTGCGGCGTTGGATCTGGCCGAAAAGTTTCGTCGCGTTCTGTCCAGAGAGCTTGGCAACTTACCCGAAGAGCCGGACGTCTACTCCAGCGACGGCAGTGCCAAACTTTCGCTGCACGTGTACCAACGGCTTCCCCGACCGATCCGGAACATGGCCGCTCTCTCTTCGATGATGACGTCCTTGCGACAGGTGTACCCCGAGATGAGGTACGTCGACCTTTCTGTGTACGCTGCCGGTAAATCTCTGCGGCTGCCGGGATGTTGCAAGATGTCCGAAGGAAAACCGGTGAGGCGTCTGAGACGCGTCGGCGGCGACGGCCAACTACACGTTCGTCGAGCGCTCGCGCATTACGACCATTCGCCGGGCGTGAATCGTAAACCGTACGATCGACCGATGGTTTCGCCCAAAAGACAGTTCCGAACGTCGAATGGTTTCGAGAAGTTGCTGTCCGAAGAAGATCTGTCGAGAATCGTGTCTGCCGTCGAACGTGCAACGTCCATCCAAACGAAGCGCACGGTCAG
>NW_022730057.1:0-581 GCF_011630105.1 Anneissia japonica | reverse complement strand
CATCATTATTATTATAATCATTATCATTATCAACATTATCAGCATACATATTATCATCACCACCACCATCATCATCATCAGCATATTATCACCATTATCAACATATCATAATTATCATCATATTATCATCATTATCATACCATTATCAATATCATTGTCAGCATCTTATTATCATATTCATTGCTAATAACATAATCATTTTCTTTACAATCATTATCAATTTTATAACCAAAATCTTTCTTGCATTTGCCACAGTTCATCAGCTTCTGAGGACAGAAAAAAATTAATTTGTGATATTTGCTCAAATTTTCAGTACACAGTGTGTATGCTTGGAGCCTCCATGGTGTATGACATTTGGTTATTGATGCCAAATATTGATTTCATTTATAGTCAGTTGCCAGGTTGTAATTTAAAGTAATTTAACAGATGTTACTTTTCAGACCACGATAATCACATGTTTGATTGAATCAGTCTCTAAACATTGAGCTGATTAAACATATTAAATAAAATTGCCTTTTCAGATCAAGTTACAAACTCGCATGTTTGATTGAATCAATCTGTAAATATTGAGCTGAGTAAAT
>NW_022730056.1:0-1215 GCF_011630105.1 Anneissia japonica | reverse complement strand
AGAGAAAATAATGAATTTTTATTAACCGTACGAAATACATAAAAGAGTTGAAAATACTCAAACCACGAAATATTATTAACAATTAATTAGAAAACAGAATGAATTAGACAAATGTAATAATGTATAAGCTTAGGAAAAAGCAAAATTTGTAAGCAATCATCAGTTCAAAAATATATTAGAAACCTTAAAATGTACAAAATAAAATAAAGATAAAAAACCGTACGAAAGATAAAAAACCGTACGAAAGATAAATTAACCGTACGAAATACATAAAAGAGTTGAAAATACTCAAACCACGTAATATTATTAACAATTAATTAGAAAACAGAATGAATTAGACAAATGTAATAATGTATAAGCTTAGGAAAAAGCAAAATTTGTAAGCAATCATCAGTTCAAAAATATATTAAAAACCTTAAAATGTACAAAATAAAATAAAGATAAAAAAAATTCAATTGAATCAAAAATACCGTATTATAACTAAATTAAAACGACTTATGAAAAAAAAACACATTTGTATAGACGTGAAAATGTAAAAAACGTAAAATAATTATATTAGAAAATCATAAATTCATACACAAGTATAAAAATGTAAAACCCATTTGAAAGCAAAATTACGTACAATGCTTCAACAGAGAAAAAAGAAAACACTTACAAGTAAAATGTTTTTATAAGCGACAGCCATGTAAAAGTTAAATCCATAGAGCAAAACCTAGTCAAATTTAAAAACATGTAAAACATGAATTCAAAATCACATTAAGAATAATTAAAGACAAAATTAAGCTTTATGTTAAGCAAGCACATTTTTAATTAAATAAACTGTTAAAATTCAGAGACGAAAAAAGATAAAGTCAGAAGAAAAATCACTGTAAGTTAAAAGTAAAAGAAATTAGAATTAGAAAATAAAAATAATAAAATGTACGAAACGTTAAAAAATCTACGAAGCAGTTACTCCCAAAATACTTAAAACATAAGTTAAAATTGTAAAATTTCAAATGTTCAAAACCACAATGTTATGATATGTATTAAAAATTAAAATAGAACAAATAATGCAAAATATACAAGTTGATATATGTAGAATATTGCAATAAGAGAATAATAGAAAACACGTGTAAGCACTTTTGAAGAACGTATTCCGTTTGAAGTGCGTAAATAGGGAATTGTAAAAACTGTAAAATATAAACTTTAGTTAAATTCTAATCAGTGAATTAATAA
>NW_022730055.1:0-707 GCF_011630105.1 Anneissia japonica | reverse complement strand
TTAGGGCTTGGGTGTTCGTCTGAAAAATTTACTTAGGGCTTGGGTGTTCGTCTGAAAAATTTAGTTAGGGCTTGGGTGTTCGTCTGAAAAATTTACTTAGGGCTTGGGTCTTTGTCTGAAAAATTTACTTAGGGCTTGGGTGTTCGTCTGAAAAATTTACTTAGGGCTTGGGTCTTTGTCTGAAAAATTTAGTTAGGGCTTGGGTCTTCGTCTGAAAAATTTATTTAGGGTGTTCGTCTGAAAAATTTACTTAGGGCTTGGGTGTTCGTCTGAAAAATTTACTTAGGGCTTGGGTCTTCGTCTGAAAAATTTACTTCGGGCTTGGGTCTTCGTCTGAAAAATTTACTTAGGGCTTGGGTGTTCGTCTGAAAAATTTACTTAGGGCTTGGGTGTTCGTCTAAAAAATTTACTTAGGGCTTGGGTCTTCGTCTGAAAAATTTAGTTAGGGCTTGGGTCTTCGTCTGAAAAATTTACTTAGGGCTTGGGTCTTCGTCTGAAAAATTTAGTTAGGGCTTGGGTCTTCGTCTGAAAAATTTACTTAGGGCTTGGGTCTTCGTCTGAAAAATTTACTTAGGGCTTGGGTGATCGTCTGAAAAATTTACTTAGGGCTTGGGTCTTGTCTGAAAAATTTACTTAGTTTTAGAATTTTATTTTTACTGTTAAGCGCATTGAGGCTTTCGCATAATGCGCTATATAAGCCAAAATTA
>NW_022730054.1:0-564 GCF_011630105.1 Anneissia japonica | reverse complement strand
AACATTTCTTGAATTTCACCCAAACTTAATTGACCAATCAGGAAAATTTATTGCAGAACTGTTTTGATCGTAAATAAACTAAACACAATGGATGTGAACTTACTGCAGAAACAAAGATGAAAGTATTCAAATATTTACAGAACAATTTATTCAATAAGTAGCGCCAAGGGTGTGAATGTCTCACAAATACACAAGATTATGACTATACATTTTGGCTGGCTGTTGTGGGACTTTAGTAACGTGTGCGCCCCTCACACATCCACTAGACATGCCACTGCCTTACTGGAGCCGAACTGTCTATTGTGTGTGCAACGATAGATTGTAGACAGATGAAACAAAACAGCATTTTACTGTATTAAATACAGTGATTAAGAAATGGCACATTAGTTTTATTATTTGGTATAGAAAAATAAGATTTAACTATATAGATCATAATTAAGAACAACAGAGGTTAATTACAGACTTTGATATTACCTTGTATTTTAGGCCCCATAAAAAAAATTATTAGTTTATCACCCGCTCCCTCATCACATTTGGGAAAAATCTGATTTTTTTTTTTTTTTT
>NW_022730053.1:0-556 GCF_011630105.1 Anneissia japonica | reverse complement strand
TTTTTATATTTTTAATAAAACCAGTTTCTGAATTTTAAATGTACATTTTCCTCTGAATTTGTGATATTCTTTATGAAGCATAGACTTGTGCTAAATGCGTGACAAATTTACGATCACGCATGTGTTTCTGCAAAATGCGTGTTTCATCCAAAATAACTTTGAAACTGGAAACCGTCCCGCACGATGCGAGACGGTTGGTAACAAGGCCTATGTCTGACTTTAATAACACCATCCAATCTGTGTGAGGAAAGGCTGCCGGGGTACGGTGGGAATGGGAGAAATGAGGACGCGAGTTTTTTTAGGGTGTTCCCCGCAGTACGACCTCCAACACTGCCTGCAACAACAGGGTGTAGGGCTAGGGGACCAATTTGGGTTGAGTACCAATGTAGCTTCCCACAAGAGTGGGATCGGGGTACTTTGCATTTAGC
The DNA here is from genome assembly GCF_011630105.1 of Anneissia japonica. Taxonomy (NCBI): domain Eukaryota; kingdom Metazoa; phylum Echinodermata; class Crinoidea; order Comatulida; family Comatulidae; genus Anneissia; species Anneissia japonica. The sequence goes on along the minus strand of NW_022730053.1, from coordinate 128 downwards.
AGGAGAAGCTGTTGAGTCTAGTCCCCTGGACATGCGTAGGGTTGTTTTAAGCCCCATTTATGCACTTGTACGTCACTTGTGGTTCCCGGCCGGACCCAGGAAAATTGCGGGGCACTAGCCGGGACTGA
>NW_022730052.1:0-855 GCF_011630105.1 Anneissia japonica | reverse complement strand
TAGCACATGGCAATTGGGACATCACATACATCATTTTTTGTGGCCAATATATGGTAAATTATTTCATGGAAACTTTCTATTCTGTTTCATGAATATATTCATGTTCGATTCATGAATACAAACTTCCTAGAATACGTATTATATTCATATTTATTTGGGCCACGCCCCCTTAACTTCAAACTACCGCTACAGGAAAGTGAACGAATTAGAGAGTCAAAATTTCGGGTTTTCAGTTCACATATATATCTATATCACTGAGTCAGTGTGGCAAAAAATTTAAAAAAAAAACCTATGACCCATGGTCATGGTGTAATGCATTTGTGTGTTTGGCATGGAATGACCCAACTCTTAAAATTGTTTGTGATTTCCTATTACGTTGAAATATGTGTAGTTTTCAACATAGTATCTAGCCATGAGCTAAGTACCAAAGCTAAAATTTGGTTTATAGGTAGATCCAATGTATCTGATTAACTCGGGTAAATTTAAGAAATGATTTTAACTTTCCACAGGACGATTCGTTGTTGAGAAACATTGGCGTTTTTCACTTTTATAGATCTGGTCCCAACTTTGAATACATGCCATTCAATTTTAATTGATTTGATCAGCCTGCGCTTGCATGTGGCTAGAGACAACTACACATAGATAATATTTCTGTAATATGAGGTGTATATACCCACTCAAATAGACGCAGGGTGACCTCGAAAATCACAAAAAAATTGCATCGTTAAACAAAGCGGCTACGTTGAGTGCAGATAACTTCAAAATGGAAGGGATAACTGTTAATCTAATCTTTTCATACAGTGGATCATTTTTATGAAGTTTCATCAAAATCTGAGACGGTCATAGAGGAATTTC
>NW_022730051.1:0-501 GCF_011630105.1 Anneissia japonica | reverse complement strand
CACATGCGTTTATGGGACCATGATGGGACAAGTGCGTAATACTGGGCCTTTTCTCATTGACATGAGTTGTTGATTGACAAGCTGGAAAGGTCTACATGCCTTCCTGCTGGGTGCTTATTTGTGAAATGATCAACGTTTTAATGTGTAGTATGTTCATTATTCTTGATAAGTGCATTCTTTGCCACTCTTTAAAGTAGCATTTTCACAACTAAAATTCAGTAAAAAATCTGCATTTATTTCCTTGAAAATACATATATTTCAGGTGATCAACGATCACCACTATCGTTGATCACCATCACACTAACATGATCTGCACGCGCAGGGCAGCTGGCAGTATGTGTGTACATGGGTATTCTCGTATCAGTGTACAAGCAAATGTTAAGAATACATTAATAAAAGAAAGAAAACGTCTATCATTTTGATCTGTATCATGTTCCACTTTATTTTCAAAATTCAAAGAACACATGAACAACATTGTATACAGTTCATTCAAACGATTGA
>NW_022730050.1:0-747 GCF_011630105.1 Anneissia japonica | reverse complement strand
TGTGTGTGTAGACATTTATGCAAATGCGCATGTGTCAAAGAAAAGTTTTCCGACATTTTGTTTTATATCGCGATGCGAAGATCGATTTGAAGTTTCTGCAGAGTTCAGTCAGGGCTCACGCTAACCGACCGGAATATCGGCATGGATGAAACTATTTTGGTTTTACGGCAAAAAAATCATCAGCTGTAGGCATAGGTATTTTGAAGAAGGCCTAAAATAAAACTAAAATGTTTTAATACTTGCTGAAATACATCGTTTCTTCCTTTAGATCTCCATTTTTCACTTAGTCCATGCGACGTTTTTTTCTGTTGTATACGTATGAGTAGTCATATGAAGGTACTATATCCCCGACAGTTGGCTGTGCAGCAATGTACCCTTTGAATGCAAACTGAAAACAGGTGAAAATATAAAGGCAGCCGACTGTCGGGTACATAACGACTATCTAGCTTTCCACAAAAACATGAGGACTAAGCTAGGCCTAGTTCAGTATTACTGCGATGCAAGGGTAGGCCTAGTTATATCGTTTAATCAATGATATCGTGTTATCGTCTAATACAATTAAATAATGTGTGTAATATTTAAGAATGCACCACGTGGGTCGATCGCTTTCTTTGTTATGCGGTTGTAGTGTATACGTAGCAGAGTGACGACAGCAAGCTAAGCCTAGCCCAGGGCATAGATCCTGTACGTTCTTGATAATCGTAATGAAAACTTCGGGTGATAGACGATTGGGCCCAACTGGTGTGG
>NW_022730049.1:0-939 GCF_011630105.1 Anneissia japonica | reverse complement strand
AGTTACTACTTTACTAAAATAGCTAATAAATCAGTTATACTGTAATATCAGTGAACCGACAAAATTTATGCATGATAAATATTACAGTAATTGATTATAACATATTCATTTTGATTACTAATAAATTAATTAATTTTTTATAATCTACTATACATAACATTGATGTACATTCTGTCCACAATGCCGTGCATCCGACAACTAGAAATACTGTACGCCCTCAATGGAACGGAGGCGGGTTTGTCAACTTTTGAATCCAGGAGCTGCTGTGGTCTGAATGATTATTAACATCATTACAGTCTATCATTAGGTTTTGATAATGCTTCAAGTTATTTAAAAGAAGGAACAGACAAATAATTAAGAAAAACAATCATTTACATAAATTAGTGATTGATTTATTTGCTAATAATAATATACTGATGTCAATTTTAGAACATGAAGAAGTTCGCTATAAAATTTAATTATACTGTAGTAAATTTTCTATTCATTTCCAACATTATTAATTCAATTAAACAAAATGCAAGAAATGTATTCAATTAAGTTGTGACGTAATTGTAAACACATGTAAAATAATATATATAAAACTTACGCTGTATATTGCTTTGAAGCCATCTTCTTTGCTTGTATTAAGATTACTGTACTTTATAGTTTCAATACAGTATGCTAACAGGTTGGTGAGTGTGGTTTGCTCAGTACAGTAATTGTATACAGTACGCTAACAGGTTGGTGAGTGTGGTTTGCTGTGACATACACAGCAATAAGTGTTATTGTCAAGCATTCAAGCAAACGTTATGATTGGCTGCTTATAAGATTCTCAAGCATTTGCAGTTTTGATTGGTTACCTTTATCAGGAGGGTTACGCCTCTCCTGCCTTAATAATGTGATACTTTTGATAAAATGTAAAATTGAAGCAGGGAGGATTGAAGTGATAAACGTGTTTTC
>NW_022730048.1:0-1018 GCF_011630105.1 Anneissia japonica | reverse complement strand
TAGAGATACAAAAATGATAAGCAACAGCTAAAAAGTAAACGTAAGTAAACAGCCAGAAATAGAACGAGAGCTTTCGGACAACACTAGTCCTTCCTCAGTGGCGAGTGAGTGAGGGTAGAAAAAGCTAGATGGTATATAGTGAGAATTTCATGCAATAAATAAGCCAAATGATTTATCCAGAATGAATTGAAATGCCATTGGTTTAATTTAGTGTACTGGGAGAACGTTCCTAATATTGAGTCCAAATGGTGTGGTTGTTTTAAGTAAAAGTTCCTAGTGATTCTATTTATCTTTGCGATTTTTGTCGCTCCAACTGGCATTGTGGTCAATTGCAATCACTCTGAAATTTAAAATTGAATGACCAGCTAAATTGAAATGTTCGGCTACTGGTTGATCAAGCTTAGATTTTCTGATAGCTCATCTATGTTGTGTCATCCTCATACGGAGATTGTTTTTTTGTTTCTCCGACATATTGTTTACCACAAATATTACAATATATGAGATAAATGACATTTTTGGTGAGGCAATAATTTGATTGCCTTATCCGAAATATGTGGTTTGTTTGGTTGCTCTTGAATGATTGTGTAGAATCAAGCAAGGAGCATGTCTTGCATGATGAACCATAAAGATGACTACCCAAATTACGGTTGTCGCAAGAGTTAGTTTTCCTCTTGAATTTAGATCATACTAATATATCACGAAGGTTAAGTGGTCTGCGATTGGCTATGAACGGTGTATCCGGAAAAACAGACCTAAGACGTTCTGTGGTCTGTAGAATGGGCATATGTTTCTGAATTATAGCCCTTAGTGGTGGTGGTAACCTAGGGTGATAGGTAGTGACCAGTGGCACTCTGGTCGATCGTTGACGTGGTTTGTACGTCAGTGTTTGAGCACGAGGTATGTCCTTTGCTTTTTTTTTTTTTAGAGCATTTTCAATGGGTCCTCGATGATATTTTCTATTCCGAAGATGTCCGGATAGTTCTTCTGTTCGATTCTGAAAATCTAAATCCGAAGAACA
>NW_022730047.1:0-601 GCF_011630105.1 Anneissia japonica | reverse complement strand
TATACATTGGGGGTAACAAAAATACCAATGACAGCAACTTTATCCTGTACATAAGCCCAGACAGTAGCCCCAAGGGACCCACGGGGTCTTATGTAGTAGCAACATGATAAAATCAAGCAAAGAGAGACATGAATGAAACCAACTAGGAATTACTACTTGTGCATTGTAGAATGCTGAAACACCGATGACAGCAATTTTTTCATGTACGTGACCCAAACAGTGACATTAAAGGCCACGCCCAAATGTACATTAATCATGTGAAGAGAGACACGGATGATTTTTTTTTATTGGCACTATTATATATTGGAGGTAACATAAGTACCAATGACAGCAACTTTATCCTGTACATAAGCCCAGACAGCAGCCCTAGGTTCCCAAATGGACTTATTATTTACTAGATGTGTATAAGAGACTTATTATTTATAGTATGATATGGTCGAATCTAATAATGATTAGAGATAGTAGAATGCAACTGAAACACCTGATTATGACACAGACAGTGGTTCTGGAGATCAACTTCAGAATAAAACAGGAACTTAGTGAAGGATGGGACCACTTACACTGGAACTTTTAAACATTGGAAAGAAAATCCATTTGACAG
>NW_022730046.1:0-5692 GCF_011630105.1 Anneissia japonica | reverse complement strand
AGTTTTTTTTTTTTTTTTTATAGTTGCAAGCCTACTTTTTCTTTATGTTTATTTTTATTGTAACGTTGCAAATGTGTTGTTTTTTTTTATTGCATGTTTCCATTTGATAAAAATTGATTTGATTTGAATTGTATTTTTTTGATAAAAATTGCATTAAAGTTCATCGTATATCGTATCAAATTCTTTACTCATTTCGATAAGAACAAAATTACAAAATCTGAACAAATATAAAAGCCAAAAAGAAGCAAAAGCATAAAAACGTGGTCACCGGTAAGGTGTGTTTCTCCAATGATAAAATGATTACTATATTTCTAAATTTATATTATGAAAAAGTAAAATTGAATAATTAAACATGAAGCTAAGACATCAGGTCAGCAGTCATAAATAATCACCATCATCATCAAATCATTATCAATATTACCACCATCATCATTTACTGTAATTTGGACACTTGCACCAACTATAGAAATGAAATCAAGTACCAACATTCACCCTAATTTTGGTTTATCTTCTCTCCAAAAACAAAGACTGTCACAAATCAGCCCTGAACCTTGTCTAATCATGGGTGCAACACTTAGTATAGGTAGTTCTTGAGCTCATTAAGTGCTAATGATAAATAAGGTCTGTTAAGTTAACAAGTTCACACACAAGGACCAGCTGCAAGCAAGCAGGTAGTCACATATCACTCTCCCATAATGAGCTCCACCTATATCTTAAAGTAATTGTGATACCATTGAATAATTGCCACCACAGGAAAGAAATCCTACAAATTGTGGGACTAGGTTTGGAGTTCAAATGATATTTTTATTAGCATAGCATCCAAATACAAGGAGGAAATGGGAATAGGATTAGGATTGGAGAGAGGAGATTAGACGTGGATGGGTTTGGATTTTGAGAGAATGAAGAGTCTTGGAAGGTAGGGAATGAGAGACTAATTTTTAAGATTACAAGGAAGGTATTGCATAAGAAATTAATAGGAGATGAGGAGGAAGAAACAGGAACTTGAGAAGATGAGGACATTGAGTTTTTTTTATTAATTTACAGGAAGATATAATTTGGATTGTTATGAGTTTGTGATGATGAGTACAGGATTATAGTTTAAGATGACAAATGTTCTGAAGAAGGAAACGCCTTGAAAAATGTATTGTATTATAATGTTCACCAATAATTTTCTGAATCAAGGTGCTACCTATGATAAACTGATGACGCTGGCATCGATATACGATTCATACTAAACTATAAATGACATGTGAGATAATAATGGCTGCTAGTATTATATCCGATACCTATACCAATTAAAATGCACGTCACAGTGCTAATAGAAGTCCTAGTTCCTAGGAAACGGTTAAGAGATGACATATTGTATGCTGTATTTCATGTGTATCTGTTTGCTTTATTAAGGGTTTGTTCACATTTTGAAATCATAGGAAATTGTGAAAATTCATTCAGGATTTTTTCAGGACTATGAAAATCACTGTCCACATTTAAAATTATTTATTAATTACCTCCACCAAGGAGGTTATGTATTCACCCCTGTCTGTCGGTTAGCAATATTACGCAAAAACCAAGGAACGGATCATTATAAAATCTTGCTTCACAGGGAAATACACAGCACATCAGACCAACATACAGGTATTCACATTTTTAATGCTAGGAGTCATATTTTCCTAATACGACTGGGTACCATCCAATGTTTAATGGGTAGGTAGAGAGACCGACATAAAAAAAAAAGGCACCTTGGCCGAGCATTAGCAAAATGTAAATTTGTTACAAAAATATTGCTCGTATCTCTTACTGTATTATAATTGCACGATAGCTGGCCAACCGATTCAAAGAAATAAAATAACATTCCATTTGTCATGAGACTTGAATTCAACTAATGTTACTTAAATTTGAAAAAAAAAAAAAACACCATCAAAAGGTCAGTCTAGTACAGCAGCCAACAATGTCCAACCGTGCTGATTATTGAAGGCCCAGTGCAATGTCGGCTCATGCATGTTCTTAACTCAATTTGACCTCATAAAATTCTTCATTTTCTCTAAAAAAAATCAGTTCAATATTTGCACTGCAAATGCAATACATTCCAAATATTAATAGTCACATGACTGCCTTAATGCCAGGAATCCATTTTAGAATTATTTCACCAAAGATGAAATCTCTTAGTACATTGCAACTGCGATAATAATTATTATTTTGCACTATACAATGCAAATGCATTCGTCTCCTTCAGGGATAAGGAAATAAAGTCAAATCTGGTACAGTTTCATCTAACCAACCAATAATCAACAGCGGTAGCTGATAATAATGTATTTTTTTCAACTTTTTTTAGCTCAAATAACCAATTAGCCTAGTGCAGTAATAAATATTCACATTTATTTAACATTACTCTGACAGAAATTTTCAATGCGGTTTATTATTGTACGGTTGAGAAAACGCTAGTGGGTATATATCCTGATGATAATGGCCTGATGATTTTAATTAAGTTGTGAACCTCCAAGCAATACTGTGGGCCATTTAATTATGCATTCAATATTGTTGTTGATGTATGAAGCTGAACAACAATATCATTATATAGGTCTGAATGGCCTGCAATATCAATGCAAACAGATCTATTATTATAACTAAGCTGGGTGCTATTCTTATCCTGTCACTGTTACTGTCAGGACCGCAGACTAACACCAAGGGAGGGGCAGGTATCAACGACGGTTGCTATCCCTATCACACGGCGGGAGACCGTCTAACATATGATTCGGGTTATGTATTTTGACGGGTTTATAATTAGAATTTGAGTTAGAAAAATATCAACAGAAACAATGACAGACATATTAAACCATTAATAATAGACCATTTTGGGTCAACAGTTGTGACAAGAAACACATTTAAAACTATTAAGTGACAAGAAGTTTTGTTGTTGTTGTAGTCATTTTATATAGCATTTATTTTCAGAATCTTAGTTTGAAACTTATCATTTCATTTTATTTTACACTATTGAAGTAAACGTTAGGAAAGAATTAGACTGAAAGTAAGCACAGACTCACATTATTAAATTGTTTTTCCAAAAGCAAAACAAAATATAATACTGTTCAAATGTAATAAAGATCGGACTATGCATCTTGTATTAAAAGTAACCTATACCCACATTAAATCCAGGACATCATTTAAATGGAACCTCAATCGCAGTATTTTCAAGTCACAATAGCCTGTAGCAAATTAAAACCTTGGCGTGTACCGAGTGTAGCGAACATGTCTTGCGTGTGAAAAGGGTTGGTTTGATCGTACACTTAATACACTACTGTATATCTAATGAGAAGAAGCACCTTAAAGAAGAATATACTGGAATGGAACATCTTATAACTGATAATAAGGTGACAATATATCAGACAATTGTCTTTTGTAAAAATATCATAGAAAATACGCAAATAAATTTGAAATGTTTTTATACATTTATTCATGAAACAATACAATGTAAACAATTATAAACAGTGGTAGCATTAAATTTCTCTAAACTTAAGTCATATGATAATATTTGTTTTTATTTGTCTATAAGGTTTGCCAATTTACATAATCCAACAACCAAAGAATGTTTAAATTAGAATAATCATCAAAAATAATGAGAAAAGCAACTGCAATATATAAAAATATGTAAAAAACATGTATAATTTTGTTTAGGAAATTAGAGTACTTTAGAAATTTCTGCTATATTTTAAGCATGATTGATGATCACATTTTTTGCCTTGATGCTTCGATTCTAACAACTAGATACAATGTAGATTTTTAATGGGCTGTAAACAGTGTGAAATTACAAATCCACTTCAGATTTTAAATGGTTCAAATAGAGTTTGTATTGGATTGAACAATTCAGTTTACTCTAATTTTAGTTTGCTGAATACAAAGCGTCATCTGGGATAATATACAGTTCACATTACAACCAATAAAACGGATTCTAAACACCAAGGATAGCCCATGAAAGTCTAGAAGAAGACTAATTTCCAGTGGGGTCCTTCTGGTGGTGATTGGGCAGTACACCAGGAGACAAACCCCTACTCTTTTCCGAAGAGTGTACTGCGTTCTTTAACGTGCATATGGGCCATAAATGCACACGGGACCAATGGCTTAAACGTCTCATACGAAAGACGGTGCGCTATTGTAACTTGTATTTCAGCCCTCCAGCTGAAACACAAGGAGGGGCAGTGATGGGAATTGAACCGGCGACCTAGAGATCTCCACGGTTCAGCGCACACACAGAAACTCATTTACTACCAACTTATAAAATTATACAATTCCTCAACATTGTTAAGCCTTACAAAACCTTAAGTATCAATTTAATATGCATGTCACATTTAGTAGGACTGTGAACACCAAATTTGAAACATATGAGTGCAACTTACCAGGGTGCCAATTGTCATAAGTTAATGATTTTGAAATTGAAAAGAAAAATGCATTTAATTTGGGCAATGTTTGCTACCTGTAACGATATTTGTGATTAGGCATGTAATTAATTAAATTACACTTGCAACTAATGCCAAATAGTACCGAGAATTTCAATTATGCTATTTATCATTCAAGATTGTTACTTTTTTATCTTGGTGCTTCCATGGCACCGAAATACAGTAATTAGATACAGTACATTGGATTATTATCCACTGTTTGTGGGACCAAGTTAAGTTACCATTTTTCAGAGAAGAGAAAAATTAGTTTGTCGATGTTTTGTTTAAAAAAGAGTCCATAATTATAAATAATTAATAATTAATAATCATAGTAATTCTGGAAACGTAAAAAATAATACGTGCATTCATGTAAGCTAATCAAAAAGAGCGTTTAGCGCTTAGTATAGAATAAATGTTGAAAAAATGCCATGCCCTGCTATCATTAAATGGCACATTAGAAGATGACATTTTTCTAGAAGATATCATTCTTATAATAAATGGATAAGAGATAAATATTTTGTCTTGGACAATTGTTTGCGCAAGATGAAGTAATGGACCCTAGATGAAAATGGATCGATGGTCTCAAACATTTTTTCCGCAGCGTTCACATTTGTATCACTGGCAATGTTGGAAAACAATTCTAAACCAAGATTATTCCTAAAAACATTAGAATGATTTGCTTGTTGTGATTCGTAATTATTTCACGTGAATAGGAACAACAGTCATAGAAAACAATTAGTTGACAGCAATAGCTAAATACCAAATTTACCCTTGGGACAAACCCCATATCAAATAAATTTAAGAAAATCATTAAAAGAAAATTAAATAAATTGAAATTTGTATTTTGCAGCAACTACAATTTAAATTATTATATCAAATTTGACAATTGTTTTCATAAATTGTAGAGATGTACATCTAGGTCTTCAAAATCTGTTAAGCATAACAAATACCTGAGTTAAATTGTTATTTCAGGCTTCTTATCTTAATAACACCATGTTATGGTTTAGAAGCACTTGTCCCAATTAGAATTTGAATCTAAGATCTTGCAATTAGCTGGTTAGACTATGGAGGCCTATTGCATGATAAAAAGCATTCGAATGGTTGCAAGTAGTGGATTTAAATTCTCATGAGTAAATGAAGATTTGTATTTTCTGAAGTTTATATTGCATAAAATTGCATAAACTTTAATAAACTAATGCCAAACTCAGATAAGATAGTATAATACATTCGAAATGCACACCATCGTGTCAGGATTCAATATTTCA
>NW_022730045.1:0-1260 GCF_011630105.1 Anneissia japonica | reverse complement strand
TCGATTCCGGCGCACTCCATCCGAAACCAGAAGTTTCACGACGTTGCTTAAATTCGGTGATCAGAAGAGAACCGGTGTTTTCAACGTAGTATGGCCGTAGACATGTTAGTGGTATTTCCACTCATAGTTAATCTCGGCATATAGCATAATTATCCAATCCTGAAGCTATGATTGATGACGTTTCATATCAACGCACGGTTGTGTAGCGGGGATTTCCTCTGACTCCCCTGACCACTCTGCTGCGCGAGTACATTTTTTACAAACACCAGTGTTGAACAATAAACCAACCATTTTACTACGGCACTAACAAGATGCTTTAGACAGAAGAAGACTGCCGTTTTGTTCAAACGACCCACGAACCGGCCTAACACCAACGAATTAATTGCGTATTGTTGATATGAAAATATAATACCTGTATGATTTTTAAGGTATGAGAGTACAATTTCCGAGCACTTAGAGGTCCATATTCTCAAAATGTTTGCACCTCAGCCCCAACTAAGTGGGCCCAAGGTCGTGTGGACTCTCACGCACCCCTACTTTAGAATTTGGGGGGGAGGGGTGGCGAGGGAAATGTAAAAAGTCTACAGCACCCGGTATTCCCCGGCGGTCACCCATCCAAGTACTAACCGGGCCCGACGTTGCTCAAATTCGGTGATCGGACGAGAACCGGTGTTTTCAACGTAGTATGGCCGTAGACATTTGAGTGGTACTTCCACTAATAGTTAATCTCGGCATATAGCATAATTATCCAATCCTGAAGCTCTGTGATTGATGACGTTTCATATCAACGCGCGCTTGTCTGGTGGTGATTTCCTCTAACTCCCCTGACCACTCTGCTGCGCGAGAACATTTTTTACAAACACCTTTGTTGAACAATAAACCAACCATTTTACTACCGTTCGGCATTAACTAGGATGCTTTAGACAGAAGAAGACTGCCGTTTTGTTCAAACGACCCTCGAATCATAGTACCTGCATGATTATTTAAGGCATAAGAGTGCGATTTCCAGGCACTTCAAGAGGTCCATATTTTAAAAATGTTTGCATCTCAGCCTTAACTATGGTGAGCCTGAGGTCGTGTGGACTCTCACGCACACTTACCACCAAATCGTGCATCCGCCCCAATCAGTAAGCTAGAATATCGCATATGTTTTTATTACATTTGTTAAGACACCACCCGAACACTGTATTATAATGCTACACCATACACTTGTTGTGGCCCTACTGCTCAGTGCAAAGCCCAGGTCCTTTTCCTTTTATT
>NW_022730044.1:0-862 GCF_011630105.1 Anneissia japonica | reverse complement strand
TTAAATAACAACTCCCTGGCCTTGTTTATGACATTTTATGGCTGAGCGAGCGCCATAGTATATTAGCTTAAGATAAGAATTTTTGTTTCATTGCTCTATGACATCGTGGAAATCACATTTTTCGTTAAATTTTCGGGATATTTTTAAAAATCGGGAGATATTAATAAAAATCGGGAGGGCGGGAGACGGCCTCAAAAATCGGGAGAACCCGCGATTTTCGGGAGAATTGGGATCTCTGTAGTAAACAAAATTTTATTGCACAATCTTGCACTTGGGCCATTTTTGGGGCAAAATATCTTACTAATTAAACAATTTATCCCTTTAACAAACTGTATAACTGCAATCAGCACAAAAAGTTGTCTTAGAATGAAAGGTTTCATGCCTCTAGACCCCTTTAACGAACTGCATGCCTGAAATAAGCACATAAAGTTGTTTTAGAATTATAAGTTTCAAGGGTCTAGGCAGATTATTTTTAATATTATCATTATTCACAAATATATTTTATCACATTTACGCACTGATACTGTCACAAATTGAAAAATATACCCCTTTTCAAATCGCTTTTTAAACATGAAGGGATAAAGACACCAAGCTGATATTTGAAACATCTGATCATCATATGTAAATTAATTAATGGTGCAAGTTTTAACAACAAGCGTACTTGCCCACAGGGTCAAAGGTCACCATGAAAACGAGGCATTTTTGTGCATTTTTTGTCCCAAATGACCTTTTGACCTATGATTACCCCCTAAAATGATAAGTTGAAAATCTGGAATTTTTTGTGGTGAAACATTTCTAACTATATATTAATAATTTGGTGCATAAGACCCATTTAATAACTGATTTGGGTATTTTAATGGGG
>NW_022730043.1:0-640 GCF_011630105.1 Anneissia japonica | reverse complement strand
GGGAAAAAATGAAAATTGCATTCATATTAAGTCGTTTCCGGCCATCTAGAGCATGGACCATTGAGGTGACATAATCATAAATCCATATGTGAAATTCCCCCCTGGATCCCCTCTATTTTTGTCGGGCTATAACAAATTTCAATTATTCAGGATTAAAGTTGTTTACCAGATAATTACCATATGGCTCTTGGTAATAAATTGCATATATTTTCAATGAAAAAAGAGATACGAATCTACAATGTAAACAACGAACAGAAGTTAACAAGCCCCAAGCTGTAATTACTGTTAATTACTTTTTTTGGCCAGTTTCAGGTCTTTGGTGAATTTAGCGAGTCACTTGGAATGTATGTTGTTGAATAGAATGCAGCATGTCAGTGCATGATTCTGTCGAGGAAAATGTCAATGCCTTGAATAAGGCTGCCTAACAAACGTAGACAAAATAATAACCATAGAATGATGACAGAATTCCCATTTAACTAGTGAATTAACGATGCAAAATGTTCAATATTGTACTTACATTTGTTATTAATTGTAAAGTTTCCTTCGTAGTCTATTGTGTAATGTTTATATGTAAAACGCCACCTGGAGTGGTATAAAAACAATTCATTACAATATTCTTTTTCTAATGAGCCATTCCTTT
>NW_022730042.1:0-633 GCF_011630105.1 Anneissia japonica | reverse complement strand
AGATACTGTGTGCCGGAGACAAACAATAAAAAACGGATTGACGTGTTTCGGAATATAAATATAATTTATTTTAACAAATATTTCGTCCTCTTCCTAAGGACTTCATAAGCGTACCGTAACTGATTCACATTGCAAAGGGCTTTAGTAATTATACAATAAAAGGTGATAAAACAGTTATTTAAATCAATAGCCTTAATTAAGATAACCAATATACAGTACTATGGAGCGTATGTAATAAGTATCATACTCAGTGTATAAATAAACAGGATATACTAAAGGATACAATATGCCTATTAATATATGGATATTATTATGCCTATATATTATATCCTTTAGTATTTGTATACATGAAAAATCAAACAGAAAGGTTTAAGGACTCAAGAAAAGTTCAACAACATTGGATGACGAATAGAATCTAGTAAAAACATGGGTGAATCCTGTCAGTCCCGCTAAAAATAAGAGAGAAAAAAATTACCCAAGAATTTAGTGGTGGAATCAGCAGGGGCGAAAGGAGAGGTCATTTATCTTACTAATAATTATATTATTTAATTTATATTATATTATATTTTATTATAATTATTTATAATAATTATATTATATTATTATATTACATTATATTATTATATATAGGCC
>NW_022730041.1:0-703 GCF_011630105.1 Anneissia japonica | reverse complement strand
GTCAGGGGGAGAGTTTGTTAGGGGAGCGAGTTTGTAAGGGGAGAATTTGTAGGGGTCGAGTTTGTTAGGGGGCGAGTTTGTTAAGGGGCGAGTTTGTAAGGAGCGAGTTTGTGAGGGGCGAGTTTGTAAGGGGACGAGAATGCAAGGGATGAGTTTGCTAGGGGGGGGGGGCGACTTGACTGGATCTAGGGTAGCGCATGGAAATTAACTCGTTGAAAATTTGCAGACACTGTGTCTTTAGGTTGCGGTCGGCACTTTTTCCAGAAGCTCAAAATAATGCTGATACAAATTGCAATGTTTCCTGAAGATGCGATTAAAAACGCGTTGACAGTACGACCAAGCCTACTTGCTTCCTTTGTACTTTCTTTGTACTTTCGGCCTATAACCGAGTCGGTTATAAGCCGAGTTGGCAGTGGGCCGAGTCGGTATGGTCCAAGTTGGCGAAGGGCCGAGTTGACCTGCATCCTTTGCGAAGCAGTGGTGTTTATCCATGAAAAGAGCACAGCGGGAAGCGATTTTTTTCCCGTACGAAACATTTGCATGAAACTTCACTCGGGCCATCTCGGATTGACTCGACTCGAGCAAACACTTCGCAATGTCGTGACGCTCGAGTTTTACTTTTATGGCTCTTTCTATGTTTACCAAAGATACTAGAAATACAAGATAGAGTTCTCGCATTGTAAAAATGAGGCGGAAGTCGTGC
>NW_022730040.1:0-530 GCF_011630105.1 Anneissia japonica | reverse complement strand
TAAATTAGAGGCTAACATATGAACTAAAATTGTATATTTGAATACCATGTTCCAAGATCTTTAAACAAAGCAATGTTATTTGATATTTTGTCTTTCAAAATTTCCAACCCATCTGTTAAAAAAACGCCGTGGCTAGAAATACGGTACCGTATTTCTACTTCGTTCACATCACCCAATGAAATGCCAGAATGTGCGTGACGTCATTTTTTGAAGACTGGCAATGCATATCACCCGCAATGAGCGGTAGAAGGAGAACGATCCGATTGTACAGTACTGGGAAATTAGAACATCAAATGTATAAGAGACAGTCCTTAAATAGGCGTATGGTTCCACTTTATAGTAAAAATAGGTCTGTATAATTCTCTTGTTTACAGTATATTCATTTTTTTATTGCAAGTGTTGTCATATAAACAGATTACCAAGGACTAGCAGTAGTGTGTGTCTATACATGTGCCTTGGCTTAATTCCATGATGCCTTGCTTGATAAGGCTATAATGACATGACTTTATTATTGAGCGGTGTCGCCTATT
>NW_022730039.1:0-814 GCF_011630105.1 Anneissia japonica | reverse complement strand
AAACGACATGTTTCGACGTGCCCCACGTCATCATTAGGTAATAACGTTTATGCTACTAACGGTTTAAACCGGTCAGATGTAAGACGAAACAAGCAAATATTAAGACGGTAAGTCATGTATATTGAGGTCAGGAATGCTATAGTAAGTCATGTATATAGGAATTAGAATGAGAGAGTGATATTGTAATGAGTTGTTTGTTAAGTGACGTATTTCCCCAAGCAATGGAAAGGGCTTCTTTTATTTTAAGTTGATAAGTGTTGTGGGCGGAGTCAAGAATAGTAAAACAGTCTGAATTGAGTTTTGACATTTAACAGTTTTGAAGATGTTGAAATATGTGTGATGGCTTGTCCCGAACTAAATGCTCCTTAAAGTCAGGCTCCGGAGGAAAAAAAATGTTGTAGAACTGATTTTTCTAAGACAGAAAAAAGTTGTTTGACGAAAAACTGAGCAACGGTGAATGAGATACAGATTTTTGAATATTTAAAAACTGGGGGAAAAAGGTGTAAAAATGGGTGGTTACGCCCCTTTTCCCCCCAGTTTTTAAATATTCAAAAATCTGTAGCTCATTCACCGTTCCCCAGTTTTTCGTCAAACAACTTTTTTCTGACTTGGAAAAATCAGTTCTACAACATATCAAAAAAATTTTTTCCTCCGGAGTCTGACTTTAATCCGTGCTTCTAAGTGTCTATTGGTCTCGCCAATATACACGCCGCGCAAGTAGCCACGTACTAGCTGCAGGATTTCACAATACAAGGAAGAATTGGTCTCATATCATTATTGTATCATTATTATGATTAATGCGCGTTAAATTTCG
>NW_022730038.1:0-655 GCF_011630105.1 Anneissia japonica | reverse complement strand
CGACCCCCCCCCTATTTTTGAAGGTCCACATTTTTTCTAGGGCTTTTTCACAATGACATAAATAAAAAAGCACTGATGAGGTACAAGAAAATATCAAGTTATCACCATTTAATAGCTGAAATCGGTAACTGTAATGCTGCCTTCTAGAAAGGTAGGCCTATACGTACTCTTTCCATTGGTGATTTATAATGTTTTTTTTTAAACATAAATGACGCACAATTTCTTTTCTTCGTATTCTGAAGGAGAAATAAAAGGTAAAATAGCTTTTAGCTGTCATGCCAAATCAAGTGTTTGATTTAAAAAGCTAAGAATCCAATTTTGTCTGGTTGCGATTGCAGCTCCGTTTGCGGTGCGTTATAATCGATATGACTGTTGTAAACGAGAGTGCTTCCATTAGTACGGTTGCGTTTTCGTTGCGTCTCCGTAACCGCATGCGATATTTTAATCGCTCCATGGAGCGATTCATTCGTTTTGATTTCAGCCCGCCGTGCGGTGTGGTGAACATGCAAAAAGGCCTTTAAAACGCACGTGCTCTGTATAACATACAACGCACTGAAACGCAAACGCAACCGTAGCCGCAAACGCAACCGGACAAATGGATTCTTAGCATGGGATCCAGGGGGTAAAGCAAGCTCTCAAAATTTAGGAATCTGTA
>NW_022730037.1:320-756 GCF_011630105.1 Anneissia japonica | reverse complement strand
TCAATGCACTAAATTTAATCCAAATTAAGGTTAGGTAAGTACCAGGTGACCAGTGCAAACGTTTATTGTAGCCTGTGAGTATATTTAAAGGTGCTGTGTATTGTGATAACATAATTTCGGCGAGATTACCCTTCCCATCTTTGTAGAGACCATCGCTGAACATCAGCCCCTCTTGATCCACCCTCTTGATCCACCAAATATCATTAAATAATAAGTGAAGCGAAGTCGGCCAAAGTATTGCCATATAATTAATATTCTAAACAAGTGGATGATCCAGGAATTCGAAATTGAGGGAGCCCTATATGGAGATGGAGAGTCTATACTACCTCAGTCCCACCATGGTTGGGGTTGAGGTGAGAAAATTAATGATTATGGCACCTCCAGATTGCAGGAAATGCCACTATTGGACGAATACATTTTTCTTTTTTGAAAAATT
>NW_022730037.1:0-305 GCF_011630105.1 Anneissia japonica | reverse complement strand
CTTGAACCTGCAACTGTAAAAATAAAACTGAATATATTATTTTGTGATTAACATGGTCATTTTATAATATATTTTATCCAATTATAATTATAGAACATACGGTACACGTTTTTTTTTATCAGCCACACTGCCTGAAGTGGTACAGTATACATAGTGCATACTAAATACTATATTAATTAGTATTAATTTCATTGTACTGTACTATTGTAATTAGAATGATTTCTCGCATGTGTTGCTTTTTTAGTGTGACACATCATCATCGAACATTTTGTAGACTAGTGTTACTGTACAATTTTTTCTTTTTG
>NW_022730036.1:0-694 GCF_011630105.1 Anneissia japonica | reverse complement strand
ATATGTTGCTGTTGTATAATTTGACAATTATTATATTCAAATGTACCTTCAGTCGTTGGCCGGTTGGTATCTCTAGAAGTCGTAGATATTGTTGTAAGAGCTACAAAGTACAAATTCTTTTTTTTAAATCAGTATGTTATATGTATCACTTAATTTATCAAAAACGAAGATATAAAAATCTATATATAGTAGCATAAAATTTCAATTGAAACGGAAGACAAGGCATGTACTAATAATTATTATTGTAGTAAAATACTTTAGATTAGACATGTTCTTGTTTTGAGGTCTTTTAAGTGCATTATTTTTACTGGGACCAAACCACACTAGTTCTAGTAGTATTGAAAACTCATGCTTTTTTATAATTTGACAGTTATTATAGTCAACTTTACCTTCAGTTGTTGGCCGTTGGGTATCACCAGAAGTTGTAGATATGGTTGTGAGAGCTACAAAGTACATATTATTTTCTTTTTTAAATAAGTAATGGTTTTGTGTTTTCATAGTTTAATTTCTCAAAAAGGAAAAAATCCATATAAAAAATTTCAATTGAAACGGAATACAAGTTGTGCACGAATAGTTTTGATTGTAGTAACGTTTGGTAGTTTAAATATGTTGCTGTTGTATAATTTGATAATTATTATATTCAAATGTACCTTCAGTCGTTGGCTGTTTGGTATCTCCAGAAGTCGTAGATATT
>NW_022730035.1:0-841 GCF_011630105.1 Anneissia japonica | reverse complement strand
TTTGTATTTTGCTTGTTTCATGTTGTCTGTATGGTAGGCATATTTTCATGTGAACTTAAGAAATTGTCAACTTTTGTTGTATTTTGAGTATTTTATACCTAATAAATGAAAATAAATACAATAAATTTCATAGGAAGATTATAGAATACTGTACAATAATACTGTAGAAACAGGAAATGATTTTGATACTTGATCACACTTTATCAAGCAAATAGAAGTGGAAATATGGTTCTGTCTTGCAGCCTCATATACAGAAGTGCAGCAAAAATTTTGCAGAATTATTTTAGGTTTACTGGCATTTAAGCTCCTTGCCCACACAATCTATGGTTACTCATTCAGAATAGAAATAGGATAATGGTACCTCAGTATATTTTATTATTGTATGTAAATAGGCTTATGCATGGTTTACTGTACATTTATAGATAATTTATGGTTTATTGATTAGTCATGATCCATTTCTCATGATCCATTGCTCATAATCTATTGCTCATAATCCATTGATTATAATCCATCACTTTTCAAAATATGCATAACCCTCATTTTATAGGAAGACGATAAAAGTGAAGCCAGGAAATTATTTTGATAACCCTTGATCACATTTTATGAAGCAATAGAAGTGGAAATATGATTTATGTCTTGTGGCCTCATTTACAGAAATGTGCCAACCATTTTACAGAATTATTTTACATTTAGTAGCATTTAGCATTCTTGCCCACTCAATCTATGGTTAGTCAATCAGAATAGGAATAGGATTTATTGGTACCTCAGTATATTATTGTATGTAAATAGGCTAGTTATGCATGGCTTACATTTAGGCCTATGTATAGATAATTTATGGTAG
>NW_022730034.1:0-1191 GCF_011630105.1 Anneissia japonica | reverse complement strand
AAAGGACTGTACGCACGCACTATGTTCGAGAGCGGAGATGTGCGTCCTTTTGTTGAATTACCTTGATCATAATTTCATAAGTCAAGAAGATGCCTGAAAATTGTTAAAATGAGCTGTATAAATGACCCAGATTTTAACAAAAGTGTGCTGTACAACCGGTACTGTATCTGCCCACAAACATCTGAATTACAGTACTTACAGTATAATACATGACTCGGCTTGGTGCTTCGCAAATCGCATTATCCACCCCCATTGCTGAATCCAGGATCTGCCACTGCTAGGCTAGGAGGTATTAACCCAATTTCAGTATATGTACCATCCTGAACCCATCAAGAGGAAGTGAGAGACTTATTTTATCAATTTTATTCTCAAAATCTGTAACAATTATGGAATTTTTTTTTATTTTTTTTTAAAGAATTGTGGCGGGGAAGGTCAAGCGTCATAGACATAGGCCTTTTTTAGGGTCTCTTTACCTAGCTAGGCTCTAGGCCTATCTAAATTGGATTATAATGGGGTGGGGAATTCTTGATGTTCTTGTTTATGAATTTTTTGTATCATACAGTATAAAATAGTGGCCTATTCATCGTTATAACACAAGCCCAGCCAGCTTACCCTCACTTTTTTATCATGCTCGTCTCATCCCCCATCCACCTTGTGAATTACTCCACAAGGGCTTCTGTGGGGATTATGCAAAAATAGGCCTAGAATTCCATCTACGTCAGAAATTAGGTCTTGGTCTATCTCTCAATATACACACAATGTACAATGTTTGTAAACAGTAATTACGATTCCACACACCTATTTTCCTAGTAATCTTCTGCGCAAATTTGAGTTGGTTATCGAGATACTGTATCCTCAGAGGAAAAACAAATATTGTACAGTGTGGCTACCCCATAAAAATTGCTGATTTTGGTAATGATGATAATAATTTTTTTCAGTTGCATCTTTCTTGTGTTTAGTAATTGGTCAACATGGCACGTGGACAGCAAAAGATTCAATCACAACAGAAAAATGCAGAGAAGCAAAAAAAATTAAAGGCAAAATCCAGTGGTGATAGTAAAGCTTCAGCTAAGAAGGCTTTGATATATACATGCTCTGTTTGTAAGGTAAGTATAAGCAGGTACTTAATATTTGAGTAGCTATTTCAAAAATATGCTTTTACCTGTATTCACACCATTGCACCATTTAGTA
>NW_022730033.1:0-724 GCF_011630105.1 Anneissia japonica | reverse complement strand
TATCGCATCTATGACCCTTACGAAGAATACGGTTACATGTTTTACACGGCTTAATTTTTTGACAAATTGATGTTTTATCCCGTTTTACGGTTGTTTTATGATTATTAATCATTGCTGATTTTTAAAAAGTCTGTTACAGCCTACACATTCTACAGAGTAATCAGAATTAACCGAGGCTGTACAATCATTAGATTTAAATAAATTACACACATATTCACATGTATGTTTAAACTTGTTATTATACCCTTTTAAACATTTGTTGCAGAAATACCTAATTTCAAAAAAAAAAAGCCGTGATACTAGAAATCAAATCAAAATGATTATCATGAAGATATAAATACATTTGCTTTTGTTTGAATTCCCCACTAAATATAACAGTATTTAAATTATCTTTAGAAATAACAATGAGTTGATAATTGGGAATACTCGTCTGAAACGCTTTTAATTCGTTAATGCCACAGGGTCCCTCTCTAACCCCAGCATTTCTCAACAAATGGAGAGCAGCCATTCCCTGTTCACATCGCCCCTTTCTCACATTATCCCATCTTTGTCTATTATTAATTTTATCCTCAATCATTGAGATCCCAGTGACGATTGCTCTGGCACAACAGATATTCTCATCCAACCCATTGTTAATTCTAATGAGACATCTACTCCCCCCAAATTCTTTATCAATCCCTTTTCTTACCCTACCACCCCCTATAGGCATGCTAAAATGCAAAAC
>NW_022730032.1:0-592 GCF_011630105.1 Anneissia japonica | reverse complement strand
TCCTCAAAAGTTTATTAAGAAAATACGATGAGATTTTTTGGGCATAACTTTCTGTTCCTTGAGTTAATAATGTATTATATTAATTTATTCTTCTTTATTTGCCTTATACATGTATTACTGTATAACTAAAATTATTCAAACATAGAACATTTATCTGCCTCAAAATGAAATATCTTTTGTACTAGTACTTTCGACCACAGGTTATCATTTGGTACTAATGTTAAACAACAAACGTAAACAAATATACAAAGCTTTTATCTCGACAACTTGATTATTTTAGCTTTTCAGACATGGTGTGCCTGGTTCGGTAGACTGCTATTCTTATTTGTAATTGAATTAGATGTTGGATTAAATATATTGATTTGTGATTGTGATTGTGGGATCTAGATCGAGATATTGCGATTATTAATGTTACTTTCCCGAGTTATATCATGTAATGACCTTGTAGGCTACAGTTTATTAACAACAAATTCAAAACAGTGTGGACTTACAAAATACGTCAACCGTTTCTTTGATGTTTGCCTCCGACACCCAATATTTTTTTATACGGAGGACATATCCATATAGGCCTAGCTACACATCTCCTATATGA
>NW_022730031.1:1788-1964 GCF_011630105.1 Anneissia japonica | reverse complement strand
AAAGCTTAAAAAAGCAGGCCTGAATATTCAAGAATTATAGTTGTTTATAACTAGAAATTGCAAATTGCAAGTGAAGTGCTGCAAAGTACAACTGCATATAAATGTTCTTCGAACAAAATTATTTATGCGAGTCAAGTGAAAATAATGAATAATAAAAATATAACAAATAATATGAG
>NW_022730031.1:0-1733 GCF_011630105.1 Anneissia japonica | reverse complement strand
ACAACAAGCGTCGCCTAAATGTAATAATTAGCACGCTGAAATAGGCTAGTAAATAAGTTTAACTGGGTTCGTAAATAATATTGGCCTCAAAATATTGTGGCTGAGACATGGGCCGATTAAACGTAGAAATAGGAAACCTAGAAGCATAGTAAAAACGCTGAATAGTAATACTCGAACGTCGCGACATGCAGACGTTGGTATGAGTAGGTTAGTCTACAAACGTCGCCTAAAGTAATTGATTTTACCTGGCAGAACGAAAGAAGGAAACTCCGCTTTTCAGTCGTCTTAGGCCCTTGTTTTTTGACAAACAATGACCTTTCAGAGGTCAAATTGCTGTCAAGAATATGAATTGGCTGCTTCGCAGCAATAAGTCTTATTTAGACCTGTTACTGCATATACAGCACCAGTTTGGAATGCTTATCTCAATAAATCAAATTCATTGTATTGAGAAAATTTAAAATAGCTTGTGTTGATGTCTTTTGGGTAAACACTATACATCATACGAAAACACTCTTAGCATCCTTGCCCTGGAGTCTCTCGAAAAACGTAAAAAACAATACATTGGTAAACAGTTTGCTAACAGTGAAAAACAATGAATTCTAGGGAAAATGATTTCAGCAACACTGTGACAATATCTCTTGAAATTTAAAGAATAGCATTGAACTTTGTTATTATAAAACCCATTATATCAAGACTTATGTTCAATAAAAGATACCAAGATAATAATAAATGGTGGCGCCAGACAGGTCAGAAATAATTTCTGAAATTTCAAGATGTTTACAGCAGCAATACAGAATATACTGCATCCATCAGGACTGTTGTAAAAAAGAAAAACTTGAGCTAATTTATAGTAGTATATTTATTTGTATGAGGAGTATGTTTCATATGTAACTAATTAAAATAATTGTAACTCAGCTAATTGAAATAATAATAATCTTGACAATTTTTATTGATCTTAATAACAATGATAATGACTTATTGTAAATTGAATTAATTTTGTAAATTGAATACCCAATTCAGCCACTGGCTGCTAAGGATTTGATATTGTAGTTGTGTTGTTTGTTTTTGTGAATAAAAGATACCGAGATATACTATATTTCTATTTTTAGTTTTCGGAAGTTATAAAGGATATGAAATGAAATGTAACAAATAAAATACCAAATAAAAAAAGAACTACCAGGGAAAGGTATAAGGGAGAGGAAAAGGAAAGGCAAAAAGACAAAGAAAATTATATAAAAATTGATAAAATTAATGAAAATAACAAAAATAAACATATAAAATTGGAACAGAAAGAAAACAAGTAAAAAGCCAAGCTTACTTCTCAAAATATTTTATTTTTGCTTTTATTAATTTCCTGTAGAATGTTTAAGAACTACAGTAGCTGCATAGTGTATAAAAATGGCTCAATTTTATTTCAATGTATACTGAAATTTTAAGTTTGACAGAAACGCTTTTTTCATCTTTTTTTGCAATGTGTTTTTTTTTTTGTCAAATGTCTATATGTTTTGTTGAATAAAGAAGAAAAAAAATTATATTAGCTTGGAAATGCAAAATAAAACTGACTGAATATATTTTGAATATCAAGTACTTAAAAGGGAACTAGAATTAGATTT
This sequence comes from Anneissia japonica, assembly GCF_011630105.1. Classification (NCBI taxonomy): domain Eukaryota; kingdom Metazoa; phylum Echinodermata; class Crinoidea; order Comatulida; family Comatulidae; genus Anneissia; species Anneissia japonica. Next base: position 120 of record NW_022730031.1, on the reverse strand, counting down.
TTTTTTTTCTAAAGGGGATTTTGATGTCACTAGTATAGTAATAGAATCAAATTTAAAATCATTTTTGGCAATTTTTTATGAAGTTATAAGACATTACGATTTTGCCCCTTTAGCAGCGTG
>NW_022730030.1:0-738 GCF_011630105.1 Anneissia japonica | reverse complement strand
TCTCCCATTTTCTGTTCGCACGATATCTCAAAAAAATGCCACGAGTTACGCACAATCGCTATCAACGAACATTTGGATTGGTCTGGAATAGTCATGGTAAGCTTTTCAACGCGCTCAGTCATGCGTGACGTCATCTACGCGCAATTTTGCGTTTTTACATTATCGATAATATCAGCCTAACCAATTGCCATTTCGAAATCGTATTAAGTGAGCATTAACTTCGGGTTAATGTTGAATGTACTGTACCCTAATTTGACGCGTGCGCTTTACTACGCGCGCGTATGCGTGCGTCAATGTTTCAAAATGCTCAATATCAATTTTTGACTAAATAACAGCACGTCTTAGGCCATTTTGAGCATTTCAATTTTTTTTTAAATTTTCCACTACGCGCGTACATTTTTATGTGCGCAGCACGTACGGAAGCTAGAAATTACGTTATTTTATTTTAGGTTCCTGAACTTGTTTTCACAAATTTCCATTCTTTTCAGTCATCTTTTGGCCAATAGCAAAAACGTACGTGCGCATCAAACATAGGTATCTTTGTGCGTATTTGTGCCACTATACAGTAAAATTATGCTAAAATCAGACCTATATTTAATCAGTTATAGCTCCTTAGGTTGAAAGGTGACCCCTAATTTTTATTACATATTCTGAAAGCACATGAGTTGTAAATATGATTTTAGAGATCATAATGGCTGATCAGACATTGTGACGTCATCATATTGGCGTCTGAATTCA